>NW_022261979.1:2478141-2500093 GCF_002021735.2 Oncorhynchus kisutch | reverse complement strand
ACCACTACACCCACATCACATTAACAACATGTAGTTACACCACTACACCACCCACATATATTAACAACAGGTTCCCAATAGGGGATAAGACCAAAAGTATGTGAAACATTGCAGACACTTTAACCAGTAGATATTTCACTCCTAGCTCTCCTCACACTCCTCTCAGTTGTATACTAGCACCATCACCTTCAACACCCCCCCTCTCTTTCTTCTCCTTCTCCCCCTCCATCCCTCTCCTTCTCCCCTGCGGCCAGTTAACAGTCCCTGTGTTGATGTGGTGAGTGTGTCGGTCGGTCCAGCGCCGGGCCAGGCCCCTCTGTGTAACGGGCCCCTCACACCTGGCTTCCATGCAGCACTGAGGTTGATTGACTCCAGGGCAGCCCTGCTTTTCTCAGACCCAGGGGATGGGGAGAGCTGGCTAGCATTCTCTTTATGACCCTATCAATGTGAACTGTGGACGGGACTGAGGTCTCCTTTGCAGAGGTTACTGAGTCATCTGGTCCACAGCACACTAACCCTAATCCTTACTCGCTCTCGCCACACACACACACACACACACACACACACACACACACACACCACACACACACACACACACACACACACACACACACACACACACACACACACACACACACACACCCTAACCCTAACCCTAACCCAGCCATGGCCCCTGACATACTACAAGAGCACTGTGTGAGAGGTGTGAGGGGGGAGGGGGCCAAAATGGAGGGAAAAGTTAGGGCAATGACATCCAATGATATTTGAGGCACTAGTGGAGTAAAGTTTACTTAGTAAAGTTTAGTTTAGTTTTTTAGGATCCCCATTAGATACTGCACATGCAGCAGCTACTCTTCCTGGAGTCCACATTAAACCGACAAATACATTACAAGTTACAGAACGGTTATAGACAAGAACAACAGAAGATATTACATTACATTCACACATTTATTACACTTTTTTTAAAATAGTTATGTATTGGAAAGACACCAAGGCACAACAAAAATTATATTTACACACTATTCATATATACATGTTCATATTCGTATATACAGTACAGTAAACTAGTGTTAGTTTACGTTTTCCATTACTTTTCCCCAAGACTAGTTAGACACATTCTTGGTCGTCATGCAAAGCCTTGTGCTTTGAGTACTTACAGCATAGTTACAGAATTGTTGTGTTTCTTGGAGAGGACATTTGTTGAACTTCTGAACGTATAGGAACATTCCTCACACACCTGTCATAGCAGCTGCAGTCCTGGTTACAGTATGTATGAAGAATTGAAACACCTTCTATACTGATATTATTCATCCCTGTGAGGAAAAATCTCATGCATCCTTCCCTGTATGCAACCTACATACAGTACCACACCTCGGTTCAAATAGTGTTTGTTTTCTTTAAAATACTTTACTTGTGCTAGAGTGCTTGATTGGGGCTCCCAGGTGGCTCAGCGGCCCAAGGCACTGCATCTCAGTGCTAGAGGTGTCACCCTGGTTCGAATCCAGGCTGTATCACAACTGGCCATGAGTGGATGCCCCATGGGGCGGCGCACAATTGGCCCAGCGTCGTCCGGGTTTGGCCAGTGTAGGCCATCATTGTAAATAATAATTTGTTCTTAACTGACTTGTCTAGTTAAATAAAGGCAAAAAAAAAAATGTTTTTAAAAACGAATATAAATGCATAAAATAAAGGGTGTATGAATTTGATTTTGCTTGGTGCAATGAATCCCGATGAACACTCCCAAAAGTGCAAGCCCTCCAGGCATGCAAAATTAAACACTAAAAAGTATTTGAAAGAAAACAAATACTATTGGAACCCATCTATGTAGATTCCAGTGCTGTAGCTGTCTGACAGGTGTAAATGTAATGCTTACGCAGACGGAGGGGAGTTATGTTGTACTCTGTCCAGAAGTATCAGCATATCAAATACGTTAAGCCCCACAATTCATTACGAGTTCTGTCCCTCTCTCTTACCCTCCGCCTCGCTCCCTCTCTGTCTGTTGGCTGTGGAGGACCGTAGAACGTTGCTACCATTGTGAGATCTCCTGCTTTTAATGACACGCCTGTTAGAGTCTAGCCATAAGTTAAAGCACCCTGACTTCCTCAAAGCAGGGGGAGCTCAGCAGAGAGAGAGAGGGGGATGTGTCCCAAATGGCACCCTATTATCTATGAGCCCTGGTCAAAAGTAGTGTGCTATGTAGGGAATAGGATGTCATTTGGGACGCACACAGGGAGATGGGCTCTAGTCGAGTGTTTCATAACCTCTTAAATTGTCAGAGATGGAACACTGCTTCCAGTACAGCCCTTAATCTGGGATTTTAGTTTCACACTGGACAGCAGTTATTCTGTCCCCACACCATGGTTGGAGTTCGATATATTGTATTAGAAACTGAGTGGTTCCTGCCCTGAATGCTGATTGACTGACAGCCATGATATATCAGACCACATTCCACAGGTATGACAAAACGTTTATTTGTACTGCTCTAAATACATTGGTAACCAGTTTATAATAGCAATAAGGCACCTTGGGGGCACCTTGGGGGGCCAATATACCACAGCTAAGGCCTATGTCCAGGCACCGCATTGCATTGCATAAGAACAGCCCTTAGCTGTGGCAAGGTGCGGCCTTGCTGCTCCCCTCCCACTGGTTTGTGCAGCAGGTTGGCTATGCTGCTCTGATATTGGCCATATACCACACCTCCGCTGCTCTGATATTGGCCATATACCACACCTCCACTGCTCTGATATTGGCCATATACCACACCTCCTCAGGCCTTATGGATTGACCAGTCTTTAGCATAGCATACCAACTCAAACCATACAACTGAGCAAGTCAGTTAAGAACAAATTCTTATTTACAACGACGGCCTACACCGGCTAAACCCGGACGACACTGGGCCAATTGTGAACCGCCCTATGGGACTCCCAATCACAGCCAGTTGTGATACAGGACTGGAATTGAACCAGGGTGTCTGCAGTG
Organism: Oncorhynchus kisutch; assembly: GCF_002021735.2. NCBI lineage: Eukaryota > Metazoa > Chordata > Actinopteri > Salmoniformes > Salmonidae > Oncorhynchus > Oncorhynchus kisutch. The sequence continues at coordinate 2,497,114 of NW_022261979.1, read as the reverse complement.
ATGCCTCTAGCACTGACATGTAGTGCCTTAGACCACTGCGCCACTCGGGAACCCTTAATGTGATCACTCTGTAATGTTAATGTGACCACTCTGTAATGTTAATGTGACCGCTATGTAATGTCACCACTCTGTAATGTTAATGTCACCACTCTGTAATGTTAATGTCACCACTCTGTAATGTTAATGTCACCACTCTGTAATGTTAATGTGATCACTCTGTAATGTTAATGTGATCACTCTGTAATGTTAATGTGATCACTCTGTAATGTTAATGTGACCACTATGTAATGTCACCACTCTGTAATGTTAATGTCACCACTCTGTAATGCTAATGTCACCACTCTATAATGTTAATGTCACCACTCTGTAATGTTAATGTGATCACTCTGTAATGTTAATGTCACCACTCTGTAATGTTAATGTGACCACTCTGTAATGTTAATGTGACCACTATGTAATGTCACCACTCTGTAGTGTTAATGTGATCACTCTGTAATGTTAATGTGATCACTCTGTAATGTTAATGTGATCACTCTGTAATGTTAATGTGATCACTCTGTAATGTTAATGTGATCACTCTGTAATGTTAATGTGATCACTCTGTAATGTTAATGTGATCACTCTGTAATGTTACTGTGATCACTCTGTAATGTTAATGTGATCACTCTGTAATGTTAATGTGACCACTCGGTAATGTTAAAACTGGCCTAATACACCCTGACATACAGAAACAGTTTGCTGAAATACTTCAAATGCTGGTGCAGCCTTGCTGCTCCCCTCCCACTGGTTTGTGCAGCAGGTTGGCTATGCTGCTCTGTTAGGACGCCTCCCAAATGGCACCCTATTCTGTTTATAGTGCACTACTTTTTGACCAGGGTCCATAGGGCTCTGGTCAGAAGTAGTGCACTATAAAGGGAATAGGGTGCCATTTGTGAGGCGTCCTAAGTGAAAGGCCATGCGTGGACGGGGTAACAGTAGTGTTGGCGGTCCCGGTTGTTCTGTCTGGCTCTGTCCTTAAGGAGGGAGACCCCTACTGTGCCCCATCGGATAGATAAACATTTCCATACTGTATTAGCCTGACTAAGTCTGTGTGTGTGTGTGTGTGTGTGTGTGTGTGTGTGTGTGTGTGTGTGTGTGTGTGTGTGTGTGTGTGTGTGCGTGTTATCATGTAAGACAGTATTGCAAGAGAATATGATTCACTGAAAGCTGACTTCAGTTGAAAAGCTCCCACAATGCCTTGGGGCTTCAGGAAATGTGAAAGGGGAGACCTTAGAATTGGACGGGAGGGAGACTGCACACACACACCATGTGGTTTCTCTGAAAGGGTGGGTGGACAGGAGCGAGAGAGAGGGGTTTTCTGGTTCTGCAGCCTAGATCCCAGATCCCATCCTGTTCTCCAAGCCAGGAGGGTATCACCGGGAATGTCACTGGAGCACCAACTGAATCCCAAACTACAAGCTTTAGTCCCAAATGGCACCAGAGCTCTGTGGGACCTTGTCAAAAGTAGTACACTATAAAGGGAATATAGTGCCATTTGGTATGCACCCCAAAAAGTGTAGTCCTGGTTTATAATGAGCTCCCATGGGAATGGCAGGGCCTGGCTGTGTTCATACTGCATAGTTTCCAGTCTGTCTCCTACAGCTCTCATAGCCTAGCCTCGCAGTACACTGCCACTGCATACTCCTGTTACCACAGTCTCTGTGTGAAGCCTCTAATTCTCCTAAAACACACAATACTATACTGCTGCTTTCAAACTCATTTTCCTGGGGCTTGGTTGCCTCACCTGGCGGGTGAAGTGTTTGGTTTAGTTCCAGCAGGATATTATAGATAGATCCCAAATGGCACCCTTTATAGTGCACTACTTTCGGCCATGGCCCACATAGGGAATAGGGTGCCATTGGGACTCTGCCTCACCCAGTGACAAGCCAGTTGTTATTTAGATGTAGTACAGGTCAGAGGGTCCAGCTCCTGTCTGCAGTACTGCAGTCTGCTGCCTGCTGCATGTTGCTGTGTATGGTGGTTCGTGTCAGACAGATGTGGTGCCGCATGCCCACCCAGGTAGCTCTTGAAAGGCATGCTGTGGTAACTTCATCTTGTTTTCACTCTAACTCACATTTTGTTTTGTGTACAGGGAGACAGAAAGGGGATTGAGGGAGGTAGTACACATTTTTTTAATAATTCCTAACCTTTATTTGACTAAGCAAGTCAATTAACAACAAATGATTTATTTGCACCAGCCAAACCCTGTACGATACTGAGCCAATAGTGCGCCGCCCTATGGGACTCCCAATCACGGCCGATTGTGATACAGCCTGTATTCGAACCAGGGTGTCTGCAGTGACGCCTCTAGCACTGGGGATGGTAATCCACATAAAGGCAGTTGGGGATGGTAATCCACATAAAGGCAGTTGGGGTGGTAATCCACATAAAGGCAGTTGGGCGTGGTAATCCACATAAAGGCAGTTGGGCGTGGTAATCCACATGAAGGCAGTTGGGGATGGTAATCCACATAAAGGCAGTTGGGCGTGGTAATCCACATAAAGGCAGTTGGGGATGGTAATCCACATAAAGGCATTTGGGCGTGGTAATCCACATGAAGGCAGTTGGGGATGGTAATCCACATAAAGGCAGTTGGGGGTGGTAATCCACATAAAGGCAGTTGGGCGTGGTAATCCACATAAAGGCAGTTGGGGATAGTAATCCACATAAAGGCAGTTGGGGCTGGTAATCCACATAAAGGCAGTTGGGGGTGGTAATCCACATAAAGGCAGTTGGGGGTGGTAATCCACATAAAGGCAGTTGGGGGTGGTAATCCACATAAAGGCAGTTGGGGATGGTAATCCACATGAAGGCAGTTGGGGATGGTAATCCACATAAAGGCAGTTGGGGGTGGTAATCCACATAAAGGCAGTTGGGGATGGTAATCCACATGAAGGCAGTTGGGGGTGGTAATCCACATAAAGGCAGTTGGGGATGGTAATCCACATGAAGGCAGTTGGGGATGGTAATCCACATAAAGGCAGTTGGGGATGGTAATCCACATAAAGGCAGTTGGGGGTGGTAATCCACATAAAGGCAGTTGGGGGTGGTAATTCACAAAAACCCAGCAGCGTTGCAGTTCTTGACACACTCAAACCGGTGCGCCTGGCACCTACTACCATACCCCGTTCAAAGGCACTTAAATATTTTGTCTTGCTCTTGCCCATTCACCCTCTCAATGGCTCACATACACTGAGTGTACAAAACATTAGGAACACTCTTTCCATGATGTAGACTGACCAGGTGAATCCAGGTGAAAAGTATTGCACTATATAAGTAATAGGGTTGTTACGGTTTTCTTCCGGTGAAAGAGAGGAGAACCAAAATGCAGCATGGTTATTTATAAACATCTTTAATAAAGATGAAAATACAAACAATACACAAAAACAATAACCGTGAAAAACCGAAACAGCCCTATCTGGTGCAAACAAACACAGAGACAGGAACAATCACCCACAAAACACTCAAATAATATAAATATGGTTCCCAATCAAATCAAATCCAATTGATTTATATAGCCCTTCGTACATCAGCTGATATCTCAAAGTGCTGTACAGAAACCCAGCCTAAAACCCCAAACAGCAAGCAATGCAGGTGTAGAAGCACGGTGGCTAGGAAAAACTCCCTAGAAAGGCCAAAACCTAGGAAGAAACCTAGAGAGGAACCAGGCTATGTGGGGTGGCCAGTCCTCTTCTGGCTGTGCCGGGTGGAGATTATAACAGAACATGGCCAAGATGTTCAAATGTTCATAAATGACCAGCATGGTCGTATAATAATAAGGCAGAACAGTTGAAACTGGAGCAGCAGCACGGTCAGGTGGACTGGGGACAGCAAGGAGTCATCATGTCAGGTAGTCCTGGGGCATGGTCCTAGGGCTCAGGTCAGTTGAAACTGGAGCAGCAGCACGGTCAGGTGGACTGGGGACAGCAAGGAGTCATCATGTCAGGTAGTCCTGGGGCATGGTCCTAGGGCTCAGGTCCTCTGAGAGAGAGAAAGAAAGAGAGAATTAGAGAGAGCATATGTGGGGTGGCCAGTCCTCTTCTGGCTGTGCCGGGTGGAGATTATAACAGAACATGGCCAAGATGTTCAAATGTTCATAAATGACCAGCATGGTCGAATAATAATAAGGCAGAACAGTTGAAACTGGAGCAGCAGCACGGCCAGGTGGACTGGGGACAGCAAGGAGTCATCATGTCAGGTAGTCCTGGGGCATGGTCCTAGGGCTCAGGTCCTCCGAGAGAGAGCGAAAAAGAGAGAATTAGAGAACGCACACTTAGATTCACACAGGACACCGAATAGGACAGGAGAGGTACTCCAGATATAACAAACTGACCCTAGCCCCCCGACACATAAACTACTGCAGCATAAATACTGGAGGCTGAGACAGGAGGGGTCAGGAGACACTGTGGCCCCATCCGAGGACACCCCCGGACAGGGCCAAACAGGAAGGATATAACCCCACCCACTTTGCCAAAGCACAGCCCCCACACCACTAGAGGGATATCTTCAACCACCAACTTACCATCCTGAGACAAGGCTGAGTATAGCCCACAAAGATCTCCGCCATGGCACAACCCAAGGGGGGGCGCCAACCCAGACAGGATGACCACATCAGTGAATCAACCCACTCAGGTGACGCACCCCTTCCAGGGACGGCATGAGAGAGCCCCAGTAAGCCAGTGACTCAGCCCCTGTAATAGGGTTAGAGGCAGAGAATCCCAGTGGAAAGAGGGGAACCGGCCAGGCAGAGACAGCAAGGGCGGTTCGTTCAGAGACAATCAGAGACAACGAGAGACACCTGCCTCTGATTGAGAACCACTCTAGGCAACCATAGACTTACCTAGACTACTTCACTAAACCACAATCCCATAACCTACAAAAAAAATCCAGACAAAACACACCACAATAAATACCCATGTCACACCCTGGCCTAACCAAAATAATAAAGAAAACACAAAATACTAAGGCCAGAGCGTGACAAGGGTGTTAATTGGGAGGCAGCCCTTAGGTTCTGTTCTCCAGTCACTGGAGTCCAAGGGAAGGTGGTATTTTCACACGTTATTCAGCCTTCTGACTCCTGTCTGAGCCTGCACTCCCGTGATGACACGAGCTGCTCTCTCACGAACCATTTCATGTGAAGTCAGCGGAAATTTAGCAATTGAATACTACACACTGTCTCACCCTACATGCCACAGCTCTCCTCTGTGCTCCTCCAGCCAGGTTTAGGACATGACTTCCACCATAGCCTACTTGACTTCCACCATAGCCGACCTGACTTCCACCACAACCTACTTGACTTCCACCATAGCCTACCTGACTTCCACCACAATCTACTTGGCTTCCACCACGGCCTCAGTGTGAAGTCAGTTCATTAGACATAACTCTGCACCCGCAGCTGCAGAACGAACGAGGCTCAGAGAACCACACGTTGATGGTAGCGCGCTATCCTATCCTGAAATCACAAAAATGACTTTCCCCCTGGAAAATGTACAGATAAGAACTACCAATTCATGTATCAATGGCAGTCCAGAATGACTGAAACTTGACCTAGAATCTTGAACTAGAATAAAGAATCCAAACTTCATGTAGTACTGTGAGTGGTTTTAATGGTGTTCCAAGGTTTGTTTGGTCCTGAGATATTTCAGGTACTGTGAGTGGTTTTAAAGGTGTTCCAAGGTTTGTTTGGTCCTGAGATATTTCAGGTACTGTGAGTGGTTTTAATGGTGTTCCAAGGTTTGTTTGGTCCTGAGATATTTCAGGTACTGTGAGTGGTTTTAAAGGTGTTCCAAGGTTTGTTTGGTCCTGAGAGATTTCAGGTACTGTGAGTGGTTTTAATGGTGTTCCAAGGTTAGTTTAGTCCTGAGAGATTTCGGGGGCTGTATATGAACTACAGCAAAGATTAAAGCAGCATGGCGGGCTGTCTAGCTCCCACCTATCCTTTCTTTGGATTGGTGGATGAATCTCATTATTGTAATCCTTTTTGGAATATTCGATGAGGGTTCTTGACGTCAACCACCTGTATTCAATGGAGATAGATGCTATGCTACTAGCCTCATGCCATGAATATGCATTGCCATCTCTAGATAACTCTGATATAAAGTGTTTTTTCTCAAAGTTGCTGGAATGTCATCTGTCCTACAGTACCTATACCAGTACCAGTACAATTTAAGCATTACAAAACTTATATTTGATCAAATAAACCTCACGTAGCAAATAAGCCATACATTTTTGTTGTTGACCAAATTCGAGTCTTTCATTGACCTCCATACAAAAAAACTTTTTGGGTGGAAGAAACCATTAAAAAAACACCACCTGCTAGAGGGGGACAGATTTTCCACCGAGTTGGACCTCTCTTCCTCTCTGACTATAGTCTCCCCCACCTCCCCCTTTGTCGGACCCCCACACTCCCTTCCCCTCAACCCCACACACCAGCAGACAGCCAGCATCTGAACCCAATTCAACCTCGCCTGGCTGTTGACCTATATATTCTGACTGCTAATATGGTATTTTATTGTTACTATTTTCTTTGAATCTATTTGTTACTTTTCTTACTTGTTACCTGCATTGTTGGGTACGGGCTCGTTAAGTAAGCATTTCACGGTCAAGTCTACACTTGTTGTATTTGGTACATGTGGCAAATAAAATAACATTTGATTTGATTTGCTACAATCGCCCACAGCACAAGGCCAGAACAATGTTTTCAACCTCTAGTGTATTTCAGTAAGACAAGGGGGCTGCTGCAGACTAGTTTATTGAATATCTTCCATACAGTATGTAGACACATTTTGGGCGCTGATCATAGTATCTGAACTAATCATACTTGGAGAAAGATGTTTCACACTTTATTTTGATATCAAGTTGATTTTACCGCCCCTCATGTCAGATAGTCTCTCACTTTTGTGTTTTTGTGATTCATGTGCTAAATGAAGAGGAAAACAACTTGACCAGACAACTTTCCAATGCAGGACTTACTTCAATAGAGAGAGAATGCTTATCATAGTCCCATTACTGCAGTAATACTACAATGATTCCCTTTGCCTGTGTGTTGAACCGCAGTAACGTTGAGGTGTGTGCTAGAGCCTGGCTGTCTGTTCAGACAGCACCCTCTGCCTGTTGTACAGCACCTCTCAGTAAGACTCTGAGACGGCCAGACCTGGCTCAACAGAGCTCTGGAACAGTTTCCACGGTTTCCATCCTTCACTTCCTGCTGTTAGTTCATTTTGTTTGTTTGCTTGTTTGTGTGTCTTTTGGGGATATACAGACTGATTGAATTTGTGCCTGTATAGACCTAACCGTAAATTACCATAAAATAGTGGCAGGGCGTCTGAGAATGGGGAGCATGCACTCCCCCTAGCTCCCTGTTGATTTATACTGTAGGTGTTGGCAGCTAGCTAGATTTGTGCTAGCTTTGTGTAACCTCTGTGCTAGCTTTGTGTTAGCTCTGTGCTAGCTTTGTGTTAGGTCTGTGCTAGTTTTGTGTTAGCTCTGTGCTAGCTTTGTGTTGGGTGTGTGCTCTGCTTTTCGTAGCTCTGTGCAAGCTTTCCGTTAGCTCTGTGCTAGCTCTGAACTGGCTGAGGCAACATGGCTATAATGGCTTCAGTGATCAGTAGGAGGGCTGCTGATTGACTAAATCTAATGAAGAGGTCCCAGTGAATTTATGGCACTGGAGCAGAACATTTAAAGGGGGATTTAATTGGTCCAAGTAATAAAGCTGTCTCATTACAAGGGAGAGATTCTAAATTCAAACCCAATCGGAGAAGGAGACGAGGGAGAGAAAGAGGGATAGCAGACATGCAGCAAAAGAAAATCTGTCCTCTCTCAAATGTCGACTAACTCACTGGGCCCAGTAGGGAAAAACCTCACACATCATCTACAGTAAAAAAGGGCCCAAGTGGAAGGCAGTCTTGGTATTTCTCTCAGCCAGCCTTCACTCCCAGATAGCCTAGTATAAGAAACCCTCAGCTCTGTAACTGTAATAAAAACCCTGGCTTAAGCACTTCTGGCAAAGCCTGCGTTCTCCGGTATGGGCCGGGACATTGCAGAGCCGTGAGTGCAGTGTGCAATGCAGGGCTAATGAAGAGCAGAATCAGATAAGAGACTGTTACAAGTTGTATTGTAATGGATAACGATTTGGCCAGAAACCCAAAAAGCCCTTCTAAAATAAATGTTGCTTGCTGACAGACAGTTTGAAAGTTTGGCTGACCCAGTTTTTGGTGAAATGTGAAATGTAAATGAATCCAAGCAGCCAAAGAGGGGTTGACTGAAGGGTGGGAGGGGGAAGAATGATTTTGTGGGAGGATTGGTTGAGGGGGGGGGGGCTCTGCGCCGTAAGAGTGGACTTTTCAAGTCAGGCCCCTCACGTTTATTGTCGTCACCTTAACCCTGGAATGGATCTTACCTCTTCTCTGGTGGTAGAGAGGCACTTCCTGGACATTCCTGGGGCTTTGGAGTGTAATTGCTGCGGTTAAAGGAGTGGGAGAAGCCTGAAAACTAGGCTTCCTCCAGACCTCAGTGGCTAGACTCCCTCTGCCTCTGGATCTCTCTCTCTCTCTCTCTTTCTCTCTCTCTCTCTCTCTCTCTCTCTCTCTCAAGGCCAGAGCTGTGGTTCTCAGGGACCAACCCAACTTTCTCTCTTTCTCTCTCTCCTTGTCTCTCTCTCTCGCTCTCTCTCTCACTCTCTCTCTCTCTCTCTCTCTCTCGTCACAGGGACCAGCCCAACTCTCTCTCTTTCTCTCTCTCCTTGTCTCTCTCTCTCTCGTCACAGGGAACAACCCAACTCTCTCTCTTTCTCTCTCTCCTTGTCTCTCTCTCTCTCATCACAGGGACTAACCCAAGTGTCTCTCTCTCTCTGTCTCTGTCTCCTTTCTTATACCCTTTTCATACTATTGTGCCGACCCAAACCGTACTGGATGGCTTATTCACTATTGTGCCGACCCAAACCGTACTGGATGGCTTATTCACTATTGTGCCGACCCAAACCGTACTGGATGGCTTATTCACTATTGTGCCGACCCAAACCGTACTGGATGGCTTATTCACTATTGTGCCGACCCAAACCGTACTGGATTGCTTATTCACTATTGTGCCGACCCAAACCGTACTGGATGGCTTATTCACTATTGTGCCGACCCAAACCGTACTGGATGGCTTATTCACTATTGTGCCGACCCAAACCGTACTGGATGGATTATTCACTATTGTGCCGACCCAAACCGTACTGGATGGATTATTCACTATTGTGCCGACCCAAACCGTACTGGATGGCTTATTTACTATTGTGCCGACCCAAACCGTACTGGATGGCTTATTCACTATTGTGCCGACCCAAACCGTACTGGATGGCTTATTCACTATTGTGCCGACCCAAACCGTACTGGATGGCTTATTCACTATTGTGCCGACCCAAACCGTACTGGATGGATTATTCACTATTGTGCCGACCCAAACCGTACTGGATGGATTATTCACTATTGTGCCGACCCAAACCGTACTGGATGGCGTATTCACTATTGTGCCGACCCAAACCATACTGGATGGCTTATTTTATTTCCTTTCTAGCACGGTTCCAGCAACACGGGTTAAAGTGTAACCAGGCTAGTGCAGTATAGCTCGACTTGGCTCGCCTTAGTAGTCTCCTTCCCCCCCTCTGGCTCTGTGCTTCTCCTACAGGTCAATGCACCTCAAGCACCGGCAGTCACAGCCTCTGAGAGAGACTAAGTTGATTGAAAGATCTATAGTGAGAGACTGAAGACCAGATGCCAGGGCTTGCTCATTGAACACTTCCCCAAAAAAAATCTGTTCCATCCCGGGTACACATAATGTAAACATTTTTTTCCACTCTCTCTCTCTTTTCCCAACGCCTTCCATCCATTTAAATTCTAATCACAGCTCTTTGAAGGCATGCTGTTGTCTGCCAGCCTCTCATTACTTGATAATCCACATGCAGGGAGGGCAGGCCGGGGGACCGAACTGAACTGAGCAATGTTATTGTTGTCCTTTGTGTGAGGCGCTGCAGAACTATAGACCTGCTCTTGATTACTAGCGATGAAGGCCCACATTTTTGGCATGACATCAGTGTCTGAGGCAGGCAGGCAGAAGGAAGGGAAGGAGCCTTGGTCTGTACAGGCTCAGGCCTCACATGCTCTTCTAATTACTCTCTCCTGGAGTTATTGATGGGTGTCTGCTTCAGTATTACAGAACAAAGACCAGACTCTGGATCAGAGGTTCACCTCTACAGCTCCACTCTGCTCCTCATGTCTGGACCAGGAGGTTCACCTCTATAGCTCCACTCTGCTCCTCATGTCTGGATCAGGAGGTTCACCTCTATAGCTCTACTCTGCTCCTCATGTCTGGATCAGGAGGTTCACCTCTATAGCTCCACTCTGCTCCTCATGTCTGGATCAGGAGGTTCACCTCTATAGCTCCACTCTGCTCCTCATGTCTGGATCAGGAGGTTCACCTCTATAGCTCCACTCTGCTCCTCATGTCTGGATCAGGAGGTTCACCTCTATAGCTCTACTCTGCTCCTCATGTCTGGATCAGGAGGTTCACCTCTATAGCTCCACTCTGCTCCTCATGTCTGGACCAGGAGGTTCACCTCTATAGCTCCAATCTGCTCTTCATGTCTGGACCAGGAGGTTCACCTCTATAGCTCCACTCTGCTCCTCATGTCTGGATCAGGAGGTTCACCTCTATAGCTCCACTCTGCTCCTCATGTCTGGATCAGGAGGTTCACCTCTATAGCTCCCCTCTGCTCCTCATGTCTGGATCAGGAGGTTCACCTCTATAGCTCCACTCTGCTCCTCATGTCTGGATCAGGAGGTTCACCTCTATAGCTCCACTCTGCTCCTCATGTCTGGATCAGGAGGTTCACCTCTATAGCTCCACTCTGCTCCTCATGTCTGGATCAGGAGGTTCACCTCTATAGCTCCACTCTGCTCCTCATGTCTGGATCAGGAGGTTCACCTCTATAGCTCCACTCTGCTCCTCATGTCTGGATCAGGAGGTTCACCTCTATAGCTCCACTCTGCTCCTCATGTCTGGATCAGGAGGTTCACCTCTATAGCTCCACTCTTCTCCTCATGTCTGGATCAGGAGGTTGACCTCTATAGCTCCACTCTGCTCCTCATGTCTGGATCAGGAGGTTCACCTCTATAGCTCCACTCTGCTCCTCATGTCTGGATCAGGAGGTTCACCTCTATAGCTCCACTCTGCTCCTCATGCCAGTAACGATCACACAGTACACGTTACAGTACCATACGCAGGGCCAGTGTTGTTGAACGCTCAGCAGGACATAACGTTATGGAACGTTCAGATAGAAATACATTATATAGAACATGTCTTTCTAACATGTAGAATAAGTTATCAGGTCCGCTCTATTCTTGACATTTCTATCTGCAATGTTCCACATTTGCTTTTTAAGTTGCGTGGGAGTTGACCTGGAATTGGAAGTGGGCCATTATGAAATGATTATGATCACAACAACAATAGCCACCACAGCTGCAATATGCAAGCAACTTTTTTTTGTGGTATCCAAATAGTTTTTTCCAGGCCTGTTTCATGGGTAATTGATTGACAATGATGTGGAAATAATGTTCAGTTGCTGGGACTTCTCAGGTGATTGCTGATTTGATGTTTCCTAAAACCATTTCCCAGCAGTCTCTTAATGTGCTGCTACACCTAGGATAGTCCTTTACATGATGTTTTCTCCATGAATCTTTCAGCTTTTCTACTGATTGTTGCTACTCTGAAACATCAATAAGGTGTGTACTGTCATTAAAGACAACATTAATGTTCTGTATCCACAGGCGTAAAGAGCCTCATTAGAGACCAGTCACTTCTCACCTAGCTGTCGTTAATGGACATTCCTGTGAATGTACTGGTAGTTCAGTCGATGGGTACTGTGTTCTGGTCTGCACAGGTGTGCTGCACAAATAAGACATTTAGAATAACATTGTGGGTCAAAGGTCAGCTACCAACTTAAAATACCCATGTGGCCTAAGAGGTACCAAGCTAAGGTCATGACCATTATCAATCATTTGAAGTCAATGTGTGGTTATCTTCGTAGGCTTTAGAGCTCTTATGTTTGCTTGCAGTGGGACCCATTACGTTCATTGGAGGGATCGGTGGTTAGAACTGGAAGACGGATGGAACCAGTTTCCTCGTTGAGAACACAACCATGCAACATATGTAACCTGACACCAAATTCTTGGTATGGAGAGAGAGAAATCAAAGTTTGACATGTTTCGCATCGTTGGGCGGTTCGTTCATTCTCACTTTATAATCCACTTCTCACAAGCCGCACAGATCCCTTGTGACAACACATACTGTAGGAATTCATTACAAAGTCACGCTGGTTGAACAGCTGTATATTAACTCATTACTCTAGTCACTCCTCTGTCAGCACCACTGTCATAGCAGAGAGGGTGAGTCGCAGGAGAGTCTCCTCTAACCCGGGAGGGTTAATCACCTTTTAGTAAGCACACTCTGATGTGGTCTGCTTTGATACGGCAGGCACTCTGTCTGTCTGTCTGTCTGTCTGTCTCTCTGTCTGTCTGTCTGTCTGTGTGTCTCTGTCCGTCTGTCTGTCTGTGTCTCCGTCCGTCCGTCCGTCCATCCGTCTGTACATGCTCACTCCTCTGGCTTTGACACACTTCTGAAAATACAACCCTCTTCTACACACACACACACACACACACACACACATACACACACACACACTTCTATCATTCCAGTGGAGAGAGAGGTGGAGTGTGAGGAATGTTCTATCCTGACATGTTGTGAGTAAATAGGCCTGATTGGTTAGCAGCAGCAACAGTGGATGGACAGACAGACTGACAGACAGACAGACTGACAGACAGACAGACTGCATGTGAAATGGAACCCTATTCCCTACATACCGCACTACTAGGGCCCAAAGGGCTCTAGTCAAGAGTAGTGCACTATGTAGGGCATAGGGTGCCATTTGGGACATTGCCAAAGAGACAAACAGTACAGCTGCACCTGGGAATCTTGGACCCAAACGGAGCAGGCAGCACATTCATCATGTGTCCTACCCCCACGCATGGGATGGGATAGACAGACTGGGAAACATACAACAGTAGCCACCTGGGTCTGGTCTGCAGACCTCTCCTTGTAGTTCCACTGAAACAGTTTCCGTTTTGACTCCTCACAATGACAAACTGGCACACAGCACTGTGCTCTGAGGCAGACCTGGGTTCAAATAGTCTTTATTTTTTCTCTTCCTGATACTCTGCTCCAGTGACATGGAGTATGGAAAAGTACTTGCAGATGAATATGAAAATCTGAGTATTCCAAAATGATTTTACATTGATCAGAAATAAATGTCCCGAAACACACATGCATGACAAGTATTCTTCCTCATTTGAACTTTCTCTTTCATGGCTTTCCAGACTGTTCTCCTCTGTCAGCAACCAGACTCACACAGACTGACAGACAGACACAACTAGTTGTCCTGCCTTAGATGCATGATGTATGTTTATACTGGGTGTTTTCACCCCCTGTTTATCTTCTATCTCAACATACAGTTACAGAGAGAGCAACTGGTGCTCTGCCCAGTAGAGTGGTGTAAAGTGGTGCTGGTCCCAGTGGTGTGGAGTGGTGTAAAGTGGTGCTGGTCCCGGTGGTGTGGAGTGGTGTAAAGTGGTGCTGGTCCCGGTGGTGTGGAGTGGTGTAAAGTGGTGCTGGTCCCAGTGTTCTGTAGTGGTGTAAAGTGGTGCTGGTCCCGGTGGTGTGGAGTGGTGTAAAGCGGTGCTGGTCCCAGTGTTCTGTAGTGGTGTAAAGTGGTGCTGGTCCCGGTGGTGTGGAGTGGTGTAAAGTGGTGCTGGTCCCGGTGGTGTGGAGTGGTGTAAAGTGGTGCTGGTCCCGGTGGTGTGGAGTGGTGTAAAGTGGTGCTGGTCCCAGTGGTGTGGAGTGGTGTAAAGTGGTGCTGGTCCCAGTGGTGTGGAGTGGTGTAAAGTGGTGCTGGTCCCGGTGGTGTGGAGTGGTGTAAAGTGGTGCTGGTCCCAGTGTTCTGTAGTGGTGTAAGGTGGTGCTGGCCCCGGTGGTGGGTAGTGGTGTAAAGTGGTGCTGGTCCCGGTGGTGTGGAGTGGTGTAAAGTGGTGCTGGTCCCAGTGTTCTGTAGTGGTGTAAGGTGGTGCTGGCCCCGGTGGTGGGTAGTGGTGTAAAGTGGTGCTGGTCCCGGTGGTGTGGAGTGGTGTAAAGTGGTGCTGGTCCCGGTGGTCTGTAGTGGTGTAAAGTGGTGCTGGTCCCGGTGGTGTGGAGTGGTGTAAAGTGGTGCTGGTCCCAGTGGTGTGGAGTGGTGTAAAGTGGTGCTGGTCCCGGTGTTCTGTAGTGGTGTAAAGTAGTGCTGGTCCCAGTGTTCTGTAGTGGTGTAAGGTGGTGCTGGCCCCGGTGGTGGGTAGTGGTGTAAAGTGATGCTGGTCCCAGTGTTCTGTAGTGGTGTAAAGTGGTGCTGGTCCCAGTGTTCTGTAGTGGTGTAAGGTGGTACTGGTCCCGGTTGTGTGGAGTGGTGTAAAGTGGTGCTGGTCACGGTGTTCTGTAGTGGTGTAAAGTGGTGCTGGTCCCTGTGGTCTTTAGTGGTGGAAAGTGGTGCTGGTCCCGGTGTTCTGTTGTGGTGTAAAGTGGTGCTGGTCCCAGTGGTGTGGAGTGATGTAAAGTGGTGCTGGTCCCGGTGGTCTGTAGTGGTGTAAAGTGATGCTGGTCCCGGTGGTCTGTAGTGGTGTAAAGTGGTGCTGGTCCCGGTGGTCTGTACTGGTGTAAAGTGGTGCTGGCCCCAGTGGTGTGGAGTGGTGTAAAGTGGTGCTGGTCCCGGTGGTCTGTAGTGGTGTAAAGTGGTGCTGGCCCCGGTGGTCTGTACTGGTGTAAAGTGGTGCTGGTCCCGGTGGTCTGTAGTGGTGTAAAGTGATGCTGAAACTTAAGAAGGGAAAGCATCGACATAGATCTACTGCTTCTTAGACTCATTTCTATGTGAATTTGTCAGGGTCGCCCCAAAAAGTTACACACTGCAGCTTGAACTTAACTCAAATATTAACTCACAGAGCATTTCACTCTTAGCCTATAACAAACCAACCCCCTAAAAAAAGGAAGCTTTTTTGTGCTTTGCTCCATCCAACCCTATCCACGGCTATTTGTTACCCTCTTTTCTCATCCTCCCCCCCTTTTCTGTTTCCCTCCTCAACGTACGGAAGCCCAGGGTGCATTTTTAGTGCCCTCCCATAGAGGTCCCTCAGCTCCTGTTATGACCCTTATTTATGTATCCTGTTACAAATGGAAGTCGTGTCAGGGTCCGGTGAGCAAGGCTGCTCAAATATTTCCCTTTCAGTTGTGACTGTCTGACAAACTGAGGGATGACTGGACTGGACAGACACTTCTTCTTCACTGAATGTTGTGTTTTGTTTGAGGCCCATGTCTGTCTGAAAACTCTGGACCTGCTTGGTTGATTTACTGCAAAGTGGGGGTAGAGTAATGTCTCTGTCCCTGACCACTCTCTCACACCAGCTGTGTGTGTGTGTGTGTGTGTGTGTGTGTGTGTGTGTGTGTGTGTGTGTGTGTGTGTGTGTGTGTGTGTGTGTGTGTGTGTGTGTGTGTGTGTGTGTGTGTGTGTGTGTGTGTGTGTGTAAGAGTCAACTCTCAACAACAACAACAGGACATCATTATTATAAGGTGATATTTGATGATGGTGATGATGATGGTGTACTACAATCTGGTACAACACGGTCAGTATGTGGTGGAAGCCATCTCCACAGGTTGTCTTATCCAAGCATGGCTGGAATGTGTCTTATCTAAGGCTGGCTGGAATGTATCTTATCTAAGCATCGCTAGAATGTGTCTTATCCAAGCATCGCTAGAATGTGTCTTATCTAAGCATGGCTGGAATGGGTCTTATCTAAGGCTGGCTGGAATGTATCGTATCTAAGCATGGCTAGAATGTGTCTTATCTAAGGCTGGCTGGAATGTGTCTTATCTAAGCATGGCTGGAATGTATCTTATCCAAGCATGGCTAGAATGTGTCTTATCTAAGCATGGCTAGAATGTATCTTATCAAAGCATGGCTAGAATGTATCTTATCCAAGCATGGCTGGAATGTATCTTATCCAAGCATGGCTGGAATGTATCTTATCCAAGCATGGCTGGAATGTATCTTATCTAAGCATGGCTGGAATGTATCTTATCTAAGCATGGCTAGAATGTATCTTATCCAAGCATGGCTAGAATGTGTCTTATCCAGGCATGGCTAGGATGTATCCTTTCCAAGCATGGCTAGAATGTGTTCCATTCTCCTAATATTCAGTGGTATTATTTTGTGTCGATCAACAAGTCGTTGTTTAAGTCAACTGGGCTCTGTTAATTATAGTAACACTTAGCAACCACCTATAGATAGAGAACCCTCCATCACACAGACAGTTAGACACGGCAGATGAGAACAACCCAGTCAAAGAAAGAACACACTTATTCAGTATACCTCTCTGTTGTCATCTGGCATTGGTTCAACTGTAGATCATGTCTGTCATTATTTGGAAGGTCATTATTCTGACTTCATAGCAATCTGAAATGAATGGATATCTTCAACGTGTGTTCATATCAGATGTTGTTGAACTTTCTGCTCATACAGTGTTGGTAACTTTGCATGAATGGGGGAATGAGTCTGTCTCCTATAGTGTATGTCTACAGTGCAGCTGGAGCTAGGTCAGAGGCATTCCAACATTAGTGACAATCTGGTTAGCATTATCTACATGTCAAGGAAAGGAAAGATCCCTTGTCTGCCACTATTGATGTTCTGTAGTTCCGTCTCTTGTGTTTCTATGGTGATGTCCTTGCTGTCTCTCTCCTAAAGAGTTAGTTATCTCTTCCTAACTGGTCCAGTGTTGTGTTTCTATGGTGATGTGCTTGCTGTCTCTCTCCTAAAGAGTTAGTTATCTCTTCCTAACTGGTCCAGTGTTGTGTTTCTATGGTGATGTGCTTGCTGTCTCTCTCCTAAAGAGTTAGTTATCTCTTCCTAATTGGTCCAGTGTTGTGTTTCTATGGTGATGTGCTTGCTGTCGCTCTCCTAAAGAGTTAGTTATCTCTTCCTAACTGGTCCAGTGTTGTGTTTCTATGGTGATGTGCTTGCTGTCGCTCTCCTAAAGAGTTAGTTATCTCTTCCTAACTGGTCCAGTGTTGTGTTTCTATGGTGATGTCCTTGCTGTCTCTCTCCTAAAGAGTTAGTTATCTCTTCCTAACTGGTCCAGTTGATGTCCTTGCTGTCTCTCTCCTAAAGAGTTAGGTATCTCTTCCTAATTGGTCCAGTGTTGTGTTTCTATGGTGATGTCCTTGCTGTCTCTCTCCTAAACAGTTAGTTATCTCTTCCTAACTGTTCCAGTTGATGTCCTTGCTGTCTCTGTCCTAAAGAGTTAGGTATCTCTTCCTAATTGGTCCAGTGTTGTGTTTCTATGGTGATGTGCTTGCTGTCTCTCTCCTAAAGAGTTAGTTATCTCTTCCTAATTGGTCCAGTGTTGTGTTTCTATGGTGATGCCCTTGCTGTCTCTCTCCTAAAGAGTTAGTTATCTCTTCCTAATTGGTCCAGTGTTGTGTTTCTATGGTGATGTGCTTGCTGTCTCTCTCCTAAAGAGTTAGTTATCTCTTCCTAACTGGTACAGTGTTGTGTTTCTATGGTGATGTGCTTGCTGTCGCTCTCCTAAAGAGTTAGTTATCTCTTCCTAATTGGTCCAGCATACTGTTCCTCACATGAGTCACTCTCTTTAGAGGCTTATAGATTTCTAAAGAGTATAGGGAACATCAGTGAGGAGGTTTTTCCCACTCTTGGGGGTGATGTGCAGGACAGATGGATATGGGTCTGTGCAGTCAGTCTTATGGCAAACAGAAGAGAAGAACATAACTGGAATGGCAGATGTGTGTCTAACCTAGATAGAGGAGAGGGGAGGGAGCGCCACAGCACTGCCTGCCATGGCACAGACAGAACTAGCCCCATCTTTCATTTGTTCCCTGGTATTTTTATGACAACTCATCAGATTCATGTGCAACGGGCCCATTCTTGTAACCAAACACAGAGCTGCAGAAACAAGCGTCTCTCTCTTTCTCTTCAAATCCTCTTTCTCTCCCTCTCTCTCTCTCTCTCTCTCTCTCTCTCTCTCTCTCTCTCTCTCTCTCTCTCTCTCTCTCTCTCTCTCGCCCACTCTCTCTCAATTCAATTCAACTCTTCCTCTCTCTGTCTCTCTCCAGCTCTGGGACAGATCATGCTGTATGTGGATGGAATGAACGGCCTCATAAGTCACAACGAAACCGTCCAATGGCTTTACACACTCGTTGGATCCAAGGTACAGTACGAAGTCACCAAAGGAAATATCATTGTACTTTTGCATTTGACCATATAACAACTGTAAAACATGCATCCATCCTCTGATGGCCAGGTCAATCTATTTTCTCCCCCAATCCCTCTCTCTCTGTCCCCCCCCCCCCCCTCTCTCTCTCTCTCTCTCTCTCCTTCTCTCTCCTTCTCTCTCTCTGTCCCTCTCTCTCTTTCTTTCTCTGTCTCTCTCTGTCCCCTCCCTCCTTCTCTCTCTCTCTCTCTCTCTCTCTCTCTCTCTCTCTCTCTTTCTCTCTTTCTCTGTCTCTCTCAGTCTCCTCTCTCTCTCTGTCTCTCTCTCTTTCTCTCTTTCTTTGTCTCTCTGTCTCCTCTCTCCTTCTCTCACTTTCTCTGTCCTCTCTCTATCTCTGTCTTTCTCTCTCTCTGTCCTTTCTATCTCTGTCTTTCTCTCTCTCTGTCCTTTCTATCTCTGTCTTTCTCTCTCTCTCTGTCCTTTCTATCTCTGTCTTTCTCTCTCTCTCCCTCTTTGTCCTCTGGGAGAGAGTGTCTCTGCATTTCCTGCTCTAACGGATTCTTCTCTCCTCTGCTCCTTCTTCCTGGCCAAGTGTA
>NW_022261979.1:2460641-2473141 GCF_002021735.2 Oncorhynchus kisutch | reverse complement strand
GTGTTGTATTACGTTATAGTCTGGGACAGATGTGTGTGTTCCAACCAGAGTCAATATGAATGAAGAACGTCATTATATAGTAATAAAAGAGAGACAGAGCACGGGCTGCTGTTTCAAAGTGACGTTTAGATTCATCTTCAGACTGTCAACGTTTTGTGAGCTCGTGGAGCTGCTGAAGGAAATAGGAACCTTCTGTAAACAGTGATAGGAATTATTAGGAGTTATTATTCATTATTAGGAGTTATTATTGGTTATTAGGAGTTATTATTCATTATCAGGAGTTATTATTGGTTATTAGGAGTTATTATTAGTTATTACTGTGCTCGTGTCCCAAATGACACCCTATTACCTATGTAGTGCACTACTTTTGGCAGTAAAGGTACCATTTGGCGGTGTGTCCTATCTGTCACAAGTCATGTTTCCCTTTGAGGGAGTATTTGTTGAATTTCAACCAACACTTGAATAGTTTTACTTCAATAATGTTAATGTGTACACAACCACTAGGAATTCACGCTTAACTAAAGCAAAATAATAATGCCTATTGAAATGTAAATACTGCAACATCTCATTTACATAAGTATTCACACCCCTGGGTCAATACTTTGTAGAATCAACTTTGGATGCGATTTCAGCTGTGAGTCTTTCTGGGTAAGTCTCTAAGAGCTTTCCACACCTGGATTGTGTAACACTTGCCCATTATTCTATTCAAAATTCTTCAAGCTCTGTCAAATTGGTTGTTAATTATTGCTAGACAACAATTTCCAGGTCTTGCAATAGATTTTCAAACAGTTGTAAATCTAAACTGTAGCTGGGCCACTCAGGAGTATCCACTGTCTTCTTGCTAAGCAACTCCAATGTAGATTTGGCCTTGTGTTTTAGGTTATTGTCCTTCTGAAAGGTGAATTCATCTCCCAAGGTCTGGTGATCAGCAGACTGAACTAAGTTTTCCTCCATTCCATTTATTTGTTGTCCTAAAAAATGATTATAAGCATACCCATAACATGATGCAGCCACAATTATGCTTAAAAATATGGAGAGTGGTACAATATGTTGTATTAGGTTTGCCCTAAACATAAAACTTTGTATTCAGGACAAAAAGGGAATTGCTTTGCCACATTTTTTGCAGTATTACTTTAGTGCCTTGTTGTAAAAAGGATGCATGTTTTGGAATATTTTGATTCTGTACAGGCTTCCTTTTCACTCTTTCAATTAGGTTAGTATTGTGGAGTAACTACAATGTTGTTGATCCATCCTCATTTTCCTCCTATCACAGCCATTAAACTCTGTAAGTGTTTTAAAGTCGCCATTGGCCTCATACTTTGTAGTGACTGTGTGTATTGATACACCATCCAAAGTGTAATTAATAACCACCATGCTCAAAGGGATATTCAATGTCTGCTTTTTTATTTTGACCTATCGACCAATAGGTGCGAGGCATTGGAAAACCTCCCTGGTCTTTGTGGTTAAATAGGTTTTTCAAATGCACTGCTCTACTTAGGGACCTTACAGATAATTGTATGTGTGGGGTACAGAGATGAGGTAGTCATTCAAAACTCATGTTGAACACTATTATTGCACACAGAGCAACGTATTATGTGACTTGTTCAGCAAATCTTTACTCCTGAACTTATTTCAGCCATAACAAAGGGGTTGAATACTTATTGACTCAAGACATTTCAGCTTGTAATTTTTAATCAAATTGTTAAAAATAAAAAATATTCAACAAAATGTGGAAAAGGACAAGGGGTGGGAATACTTTCTGAAGGCACAATGTGATGGTTACCTTTCACCCTGCCACACACAGCATCATACTGTCCACCATTAGTAATGACACTTCTCTTTAACTAGCATTTCTGGTAGCATTTCTGGTAGCATTTTTGGTAGCATTTCTGGTAGCATTTCTGGTAGCGCTCCAGTTCGGTTCTGCAGATAGTTCATTTGAACCCAGAGGGTTATATGATACTGACTCCCACCAGTCCAGTCCACCACACACAGGAAATTCAGACCGCCTTTGAAGATCAGTGTTTTCCATATCGGTAATGAAACACAGGCGGGTGGGTCAGAGGAAACCTGACAGCACAATGGCCCTAGAAAGACTCTCGTATGCAAATGATGTATGCGACAATCCTTTATCAATTAAAACCCTCCAGATATGACCACACAGTCACAGACTAGTCAATGGTTACTTCTCAAGTGACACCATTCTCCTACATTGTGCACTACTTTTGACCAAAGTCCATATGGCTCTGGTCAAAAGTAGTGCACTATATAGGGAATAGGGTGCCATTTGGGATATACACTATGATCACTGGTCCGGGGACCGTTACTGGTCCCTAAGATGTTACAGGCTGGTCCAGAGCTGCTGATGTGTGCCAGATGGTTAGCTGACATTGATTTAGTCAGTTCTCATGCTGTTTTGTAATGTTATCAAGCACTGTATGTAATGAATGAAATGAGGACATACTAACTAAAAGCTATGAACCTCTTTGAACTATACTGCCTTGTGTACACATTTTTACCTCCCTTGTCAGTTTTGACAGGGTGTGCTGTGTGTACTGCATTCTGTCTGTCACTTCTTTGTCTCTTTTTCTAGACAGTTTTCTACTGTATTTTGTTCATGTTGTCTGTTGCATTTCTCCTCCTTTTCCTCTTTCTACTCTTTCCCGTCTATTTTCTCCCTCCCCTCCCCTCCATCCATCCCTCCACCCCTCCTTTTCAGAGAGGAGGAAGAGGAGGAGGAGGAAGAGGAGGAGGAGGATGAGGAAGATGATGAGAGTCATGATATCACAGAGACCACTAGAAAGGTCTTCCACAGGTATTTCAGGAAAACAGGTTTTCCCCCAAATAGAACCTCTTCTTCCATATCTTTCGTTCAGTCTTGTCCTCCATCCATCTCTCCCTTCCTGGACGATGTATAGTGTTGTTAACAGTGTATGGGTGTGTCAAAAAAAGCATATCTGTTATTGGAAACGTGTAATGTATTCCCCTTGGCTACACCCCACCCCCTTTATCCTCCCCTTTGCTCTGTTACTCTGTTGTTTTAGCATGGCGCTCCTGCAGGCAGTAGAGGACTCCTCTAGCTTGTGTTCTCCTTTTCACTGTATGGTCAACCTCATCCCTGACGCCTCAGAGAGAGAGAGAGTGTGTGGTCGTGGCCAGCCCTATGGCCCCTGTGTCCACCCCCCCTAGAAACACTGGCTCTAACCCCCAGGTGGTCTCTCCCAGTCCCAGATCTACTTCCATAGCGCTTGGCTGGGGGAGACTGCCAGGCACTGCCCACCCTCTGGGCCAACAGCACAGCACCTCTTCCTCCCCCTCCTGCTCCTCCTCCCCCTCGAGGGGACATAGTCAGTCTTACCTCCAACCGCCCAAGCCCCTCCCACTCCTCTCTGATGTGGACCTGAGCCAGGTGTCTGCCTCTGCTGAGGCCGAGGAGTGTGTTGAGAGGGGCGTGGCCAGACAACAGCGCTACAGGTAGAGGTGCAGCAGCAACAGGAGCTCTACAGTTCACTTCTTCACCTCTGGCATTACATTCACTATGAAGGAATACCTCCCCAATTCTTAAATATACACTGTCATCCCTCAACACTGGTGTCTGTGTCTTCATGTCTACCTGGCTTGCTCCCTCACAATCCACTTGGCTGAGAAGCTGCCGTACTGAATGTCTTTTGTACAGGGGTATAGACATAGTGTTAATGTCTACCGTGTCAGACAGATTCTGTGTTGTCGAGTCATATTTGCTTTCCGTGGCCTACGAGGCACTTGTAGATGGTCTCCCTCATGCATGTTATGTATGCTTTAACTTGTGTCCAGTTGAACACATCTTTAGCTTGCCTCGCCATTCCTTTGACCTTTAAAGGCCCAGTGCAGTAAAACATTTGATTTTCCTGTGTTGTATATATATTTCCACACTATGAGGTTAGAATAATACTATGAAATTGTGAAAATAATGAAAATACCCTTTTAGTGTAAGAACTGATTTAAAAGACCGCCTGAAATCTCCGCCTCAGCCTGAAAGTTCTGGCCTGCCTGGTGACATCACCATGGTAGATGAGTTTCAGAAATGAAACAACACATGTACATTTAACCATTCGTTAGAAAAAATGACAATGCATAGTCTTGGCATTAGGGCTCTGCTCCTTCAGGCCAGCTCACTGCCAGAGACAAGCGACATGTGAAGAGGATGACATAAGTGCAGGTAGTGAGCACAGCATGCTGTACCAAATCCCCTGAAGAAAGACACACACAACCCACAGGTGGAGGCTGGGCTGGTGGTGGGATATCACAATCAGCAAGCATAGCGAGTAACAGCTAGTTACAGCAACAACGACAGCAAAAGACATGCATTCACGTGCCATCCAGCATCCAGGAAGCATGTGTACAACTGGTCAACTTAAATAGACCGAATGGAAGTAGAGTGTGAATCCAATTGGTGCAATATCTGCTGATGTTATCAGCTGATGACACCACACTGGGGTTTCCTTTCTGAACCGGCTCCACAGACCAATAAGAGAGAGATTTACAAACCTCTCTGCCAATAACAGCTAGTTTTCAGTTTTCCCCTCCGTACTCCAACCACTCCCAGATAGTCCTAGCTAAATTCATGCTTGAGAAATGGCTCTTTCCTAAGAAGCTATTTTTGTTTCTTGTTGCCCATTTGAACTGAAAGAAAATCACTGTGAGGTACTTAATGTTTATCCAGAAATGATTTGATATTGAGATAGAAACTTCTGCATTGGGCCTTTTAAAGATAGTTTAACACCAGATGCCCAGTAGGCTGCTACATTTTCCTGTCCGCTGTGTTTTGTTTTATGTTGCTTCTATCATCCATCCCGGATGGCACGCATACACAGGGGGGAAAGAAAGAGAAGAATTTCAACAAAGACGTATCATTTCCTTGACTGAGTCAGCTGGTAGATGTGCAACTCCAGTTGAGAACACTACGTTTTCCTGACATTTACTGCTCATCTGTCTTTCATTGTGGCGTTGCACCACAGTTAAACCCAGACATGCCTAGAAAATAAAATTCAAAAATGAAAATGCACCATAACTCACGTTTGAGTGTCTCTTAGATGTCTGTAATGTTGTGTGGAGCTGCAGCAACAGAGATAGGATGGAAAGTAGTGTTGCCATATTGTGAACAGACCAGGCCAGAAGTGCCTCAGTGTGTAGGCCTACAGTAGAACACTCCCTACCTCCTATCCCATATCATCCTAGTCTTAATGACCCACCAGGAAGTAGAGGTCTTTCAACTGTGGGCTTTATGGGAATTTAAAAAAGGTTTGATAGTTTTTAAAGAGTATGTAGAGTCCGTGTCGGTGGGGGGAGGGGCAGAAATATTCTCTTGCTTCTTGGAATCACCATGTATCTTGCTACAATCCTTCAGTCAATCGTTCTCCGGACTTCCGTTTTCTTTGTGTTTAACCCTTGCATGCTTCTTTCCTTCATTACAATTTGTACTTGACTGTCCCTCTCCTCTCTCTCTCCTCACTGTTTCCCTTCAGCAGCCAAACAGCTGTATTGTATACATCTAGAGCACCCGTTAGTGCTGGAAGGTAAGACTTAGCCACTGTGCTAACACTAGTCTTATAGGTAAGACTTAGCCACTGTGCTAACACTAGTCTTATAGGTAAGACCTAGCCACTGTGCTAACACTAGTCTTATAGGTAAGACTTAGCCTCTAGGTTAACACTAGTCTTATAGGTAAGACTTAGCCGCTAGGTTAACACTAGTCTTATAGGTAAGACTTAGCCACTGTGCTAACACTAGTCTTATAGGTAAGACTTAGCCACTGTGCTAACACTAGTCTTATAGGTAAGACTTAGCCACTGTGCTAACACTAGTCTTATAGGTAAGACTTAGCCACTGTGCTAACACTAGTCTTATAGGTAAGACTTAGCCACTGTGCTAACACTAGTCTTATAGGTAAGACATAGCCACTGTGCTAACACTAGTCTTATAGGTAAGACTTAGCCACTGTGCTAACACTAGTCTTATAGGTAAGACTTAGCCACTGTGCTAACACTAGTCTTATAGGTAAGACTTAGCCACTGTGCTAACACTAGTCTTATAGGTAAGACTTAGCCACTGTGCTAACACTAGTCTTATAGGTAAGACTTAGCCACTGTGCTAACACTAGTCTTATAGGTAAGACTTAGCCTCTAGGTTAACACTAGTCTTATAGGTAAGACTTAGCCGCTAGGTTAACACTAGTCTTATAGGTAAGACTTAGCCTCCAGGTTAACACTAGTCTTATAGTCTTATTGGTAAGACTTAGCCTCCAGGTTAATACTAGTCTTATAGTCTTATAGGTAAGACTTAGCCTCTAGGTTAACACTAGTCTTATAGGTAAGACTTAGCCTCTAGGTTAACACTAGTCTTATAGGTAAGACTTAGCCGCTAGGTTAACACTAGTCTTATAGGTAAGACTTAGCCTCCAGGTTAACACTAGTCTTATAGTCTTATTGGTAAGACTTAGCCTCAAGGTTAATACTAGTCTTATAGTCTTATAGGTCAGACTTAGCCTCTAGGTTAACACTAGTCTTATAGGTAAGACTTAGCCTCCAGGTTAACACTAGTCTTATAGGTAAGACTTAGCCTCCAGGTTAACACTAGTCTTATAGGTAAGACTTAGCCTCCAGGTTAACACTAGTCTTCTAGTCTTATAGGTAACTTAGCCACTAGGTTAAATACTAGTCTCGTAGGTAAGACTTAGCCTCCAGGTTAATACTAGTCTTATAGGTAAGACTTAGCCTCCAGGTTAACACTAGTCTTATAGTCTTATAGGTAAGTTTTAGCCTCCAGGTTAATACTAGTCTTATAGGTAAGACTTAGCCTCCAGGTTCATACTATTCTTATAGTCTTATAGGTAAGACTTAGCCTCCAGGTTAACACTAGTCTTATAGGTAAGACTTAGCCTCCAGGTTAACACTAGTCTTATAGGTAAGACTTAGCCTCCAGGTTAACACTAGTCTTATAGTCTTATAGGTAAGACTTAGCCTCCAGGTTAACACTAGTCTTATACGTAAGACTTAGCCTCCAGGTTAATACTAGTCGTATAGTCTTATAGGTAAGACTTAGCCTCCAGGTTAACACTAGTCTTATAGGTAAGACTTAGCCTCCAGGTTAACACTAGTCTTATACTCTTATAGGTAAGACTTAGCCTCCAGGTTAACACTAGTCTTATAGTCTTATAGGTAAGACTTAGCCTCCAGGTTAATACTAGTCTTATAGGTAAGACTTAGCCTCCAGGTTCATACTATTCTTATAGTCTTATAGGTAAGACTTAGCCTCCAGGTTAACACTAGTCTTATAGGTAAGACTTAGCCTCCAGGTTAACACTAGTCTTATAGGTAAGACTTAGCCTCCAGGTTAACACTAGTCTTATAGTCTTATAGGTAAGACTTAGCCTCCAGGTTAACACTAGTCTTATACGTAAGACTTAGCCTCCAGGTTAATACTAGTCGTATAGTCTTATAGGTAAGACTTAGCCTCCAGGTTAACACTAGTCTTATAGGTAAGACTTAGCCTCCAGGTTAACACTAGTCTTATAGTCTTATAGGTAAGACTTAGCCTCCAGGTTAACACTAGTCTTATAGGTAAGACTTAGCCTCCAGGTTAACACTAGTCTTATAGGTAAGACTTAGCCTCCAGGTTAACACTAGTCTTATAGGTAAGACTTAGCCTCCAGGTTAACACTAGTCTTCTAGTCTTATAGGTAACTTAGCCACTAGGTTAAATACTAGTCTCGTAGGTAAGACTTAGCCTCCAGGTTAATACTAGTCTTATAGGTAAGACTTAGCCTCCAGGTTAACACTAGTCTTATAGTCTTATAGGTAAGACTTATCCTCCAGGTTAACACTAGTCTTATAGTCTTATAGGTAAGTTTTAGCCTCCAGGTTAATACTAGTCTTATAGGTAAGACTTAGCCTCCAGGTTCATACTATTCTTATAGTCTTATAGGTAAGACTTAGCCTCCAGGTTAACACTAGTCTTATAGGTAAGACTTAGCCTCCAGGTTAACACTAGTCTTATAGGTAAGACTTAGCCTCCAGGTTAACACTAGTCTTATAGTCTTATAGGTAAGACTTAGCCTCCAGGTTAACACTAGTCTTATACGTAAGACTTAGCCTCCAGGTTAATACTAGTCGTATAGTCTTATAGGTAAGACTTAGCCTCCAGGTTAACACTAGTCTTATAGGTAAGACTTAGCCTCCAGGTTAACACTAGTCTTATAGTCTTATAGGTAAGACTTAGCCTCCAGGTTAACACTAGTCTTATAGGTAAGACTTAGCCTCCAGGTTAACACTAGTCTTATAGGTAAGACTTAGCCTCCAGGTTAACACTAGTCTTCTAGTCTTATAGGTAGGACCTAGCCTCTGCTATCTTAGGGCATCTATTTAGATACTGTACACTCAGGGGGGGTTGAGGGGAATTCGGTTCCCTTTAGTGAAACAAATTCTACATGAAACTAATTTCTACATTTCTAAATGCTATTTTTAGCTGAATTCCTAGTGATTCAACAGTGGTGACCTGGACACCCTGGAGATTTAAATGATGCGTCAGTGCTTTCCAACTGTATCAAACACACCACGACATGGCAGTGAACCCTGCTGCTGCATGCTGAGTACCTCTTGGAATGCAACGCTCCCTGCTTCACTATCTCATTCAACAGAGCCATTAAGAAGCACCTTAAAAAGCAGCAGGGTTGTTTAGAGGTCAGCTCTGCTCTTGAGTACAGTCATTTCCTCCCTTAAGTTGAATCCCACTCAAGTCCCGTTGCTCTTGGCTGTGTGCTTGTCTTGGGTGTCTGGCGACTGCCTTTCAGGACCTCCACAGGCAGAGGCAGTGTCCCAAAGCATACCCTATCCCTTATACTTCATGTTTAAAAACATATAGCCAGGCAAGAACAAATTCTTATTTACAATGACAGCCAACCGGGGAACAGTGGGTTAACTCAGGGGCAGAACGGCAGATTTTTACCTTGTGATCCAGCAACCTTTCGGGTTACTGGTCCAACACTCTAGGATACCTGCCGCCCCGTATATAGTGCAATACCTTTGACCAGAGCCCATAGTGCACTATTTGATGTATTTTACCTTTATTTAACCAGGCAAGTCAGTTAAGAACAAATTCTTATTTTCAATGACGGCCTAGGAACAGTGGGTTAACTGCCTGTTCAGGGGCAGAACGACAGATTTGTACCTTGTAAGCTCGGGGGTTTGAACTTGCAACCTTCCGGTTACTAGTCCAACGCTCTAACCACTAGGCTACCCCGCCGCCCCACTATATTGGGAATAGGGTGCCATTTGAGACACACATCCTTAGTGTTGGGAATTCTAACCGTGATTAACAATGTCTCCTCCTCCTGTTGTTTCCAGCCGACACATAGGCCACGTCATGGCGCTCCCTGGCAGGTCCCAGGGTGTAGCCAGCGCCAGCGCCCCCACCACCCCTGTACACCGCTCCCAGGGTGTTGCCAGCGCCCCCACCACCCCTGTACACCGCACCTTTGCCACCTCAGGGGCACCACAGCTGGACTCCAAGTCTGACAGGTCAGCACTCAACCAATCAATGAATCAATCAATGAAACAAGCCACCTCTGTGTATGAGTTCCAGATGAGTTAAATATTATTTATTTTCTTTCAAATAATTTAGGTGCGCTTGTTTTAGCTTGCCCAGCATAGTAGGACCAATGGAATAGTAATATGGTCTTCCTCTGTTGGGTTACCCAGACCTTCTCTGGGGAGCTTGTTGTCCTCCTCCTACAGACAACACCAGGAGTCTCTGACTGCAGAGAGAGAGAGGAGGAGACAAGAGAGGGAGGAACGACTGCAGAAAATCGAGAGGGAGGAGAGGACCCGCTTCAAGTGAGTCCCAACCTGCATCACATCACACTACTCATAGATGGAATTGTCCTTTTGACGTTTACATTGCAGTTCAGTTTCCTCATTAAAAGTCCCAAACCAATTCACCAGAATCAAACACAGAACTACTTTGTCCACAGCTTTATACACTTATCTGTAAGGTGACCGGCTGGAGTGATGAGTGATGGAGTTTTGTCTGGGATGAATAAGAGTCTGAGCTTTGTTCCACAATATATCAGATGAGTTGGAGATGTTTAGAAACTGGACATACTTGTCTGTCTGTCTGTTTATTATGGTCATCAGTCAGGGACATGCTGTGAGTCTAAGGAGGAGATACATGGTCTGCATCCCAAATGGAGCTCTACTGGGTCATAGGTCTCTGGTCAAAAGTAGGGCACTTATTATGGGATAGGGTGCAATTTGGGGTGCAGCCATGGATATGTTGGTTCGGCAGAAAACAAAGTCCTGCTGGCCTGCCTTTTACTTGTTTTCTATGGCCATATAAAGACCTGGATGTCAGACAGCCCTGGAAAGCTCCTCTGGTCTGTGTGTCTCTGTCATGTCAGACTATTTCTCTCCCACAGTATCTACAACTATTCACATTGTCCCATTGGTTAACTAAGGATGTCTTTTAAAAAGGTACTATAGAATGTGAATGAAAACAAATATGAATTGATATGCACAATAAGATATAGATCTCACATTCTTTTCACATACTGTCTCTCCCTCTCTCTCTCTCTTTCTCTCTTTCTCTCTCACACTCACTTACTTGGAACATTATCAGTCGGGATTACATGGACAAGAGGGAAGAGACAAGACAGGCCAGAGAAGAGAGGTATGTTGTCTACTTTCATTTCTAATATACAAATAGACACAGTGCTCTCTAGCAATGTGGATTCTAGAATCATTCAGATAGACACAGTGCTTTATATCAATTAAGATTCTAGAATCATTCAGATAGACACAGTGTTTATATCAATTAAGATTCTAGAGTCATTCAGATAGACACTGTGCTTTATATCAATTAAGATTCTAGAATCATTCAGATAGACACAGTGCTTTATATCAATTAAGATTCTAGAATCATTCAGATAGACACAGTGCTTTATATCAATTAAGATTCTAGAATCATTCAGATAGACACAGTGCTTTATATCAATTAAGATTCTAGAGTCATTCAGATAGACACTGTGCTTTATATCAATGTAGATTCTAGAATCATTCAGATAGACACTGTGCTCTATATAAATGTAGATTCTAGAATCATTCAGATAGACACAGTGCTTTATATCAATTAAGATTCTAGAATCATTCAGATAGACACAGTGTTTATATCAATTACAATTCTAGAATCATCCAGATAGACACTGTGCTCTATAAATGTAGATTCTAGAATCATTCAGATAGACACAGTGCTTTATATCAATTAAGATTCTAGAATCATTCAGATAGACACAGTGTTTATATCAATTAAGATTATAGAATCATTCAGATAGACACTGTGCTCTATATAAATCTAGATTCTAGAATCATTCAGATAGACACTGCTCTATATCAATGTAGATTATAGAATCATTCAGCTAAACACAGTGCTCTCTAGCAATGTAGATTATAGAATCATTCAGATAGACACTGTGCTCTATATAAATGTAGATTCTAGAATCATTCAGATAGACACTGTACTCTATATCAATGTAGATTATAGAATCATTCAGATAGACACTGTGCTCTATATAAATATAGATTCTAGAATCATTCAGATAGACACTGTACTCTATATCAATGTAGATTATAGAATCATTCAGATAGACACTGTGCTCTATATAAATGTAGATTCTAGAATCATTCAGATAGACACTGTACTCTATATCAATGTAGATTCTAGAATCATTCAGATAGACACTGTTCTCTATTTCAATCTAGATCCTAGAATCATTCTCCTGTAATAAGTACAACATAAAGACTCTGACATGAGGGAGTAATATGCCTTGAAACCTTTTTGAGGAGAATTGTTAGCAGATGTAGAACAAGTCAGGCTCAGCCTCTGGGCTGAAATATAGGTGTCAGGCCCCCTCTAAACCTGCTGCTGTGCATTAAGACATCTACAACTGAATGGGACGAGGGGTGGAATTGGCTTTAAGTCACGGATACGGTCCAGATAAGGTAGACTATGCATGTGTAATGTACCACCTTCCAGACATATGTATGATCAGTGTTATTTAAAACAGGAATCCTAGGTTATGTGTGTGACGTCTAAATCAAGATGAAACACTGTTATCAGACCCATCTGTGGAGAAGTCGCTGTAGGATACTGTAGGTATCTTCAACATTTATGTGTCAATTAAGCACCTAGCGAAATCCGAGAAGCATCACAGAGTCCTAGACATTTGGCCACTGTTTCAGAAAAGGAAGTGTGAGGGAACTGAATACAGTATATTACTGGTGGCAGTAGCCTCGAGGTTAGAGAAATCTTCTCCTACCCCCATGAGATTGATATGATATAACAATAGACCTAAACAGGTGAAGTAAAGTCATTTTTGAAGAATATTCTGGGACTCCCTCTTCAGATATATTGCATTGAGAGGCTCGCAGCAGAGGAGTATGAGAAAGAGAGAGAGCAGCGCGCGAGAGCGC
>NW_022261979.1:2436088-2460541 GCF_002021735.2 Oncorhynchus kisutch | reverse complement strand
TCTCTCTGTCCTTTCTATCTCTGTCTTTCTCTCTCTCTCTGTCTTTCTATCTCTGTCTTTCTCTCTCTCCCTCTCCCCTCTTGTCCTCTGGGAGAGAGTGTCTCTGCATTCCTGCTCTAACGGATTCTTCTCTCCTCTGCTCCTTCTTCCTGGCCAAGTGTAACACACAGCATGGTTTTGATCATGTCCCGATCAGGCACTCACTTTATTACACCCAGATCTTCACATCCCTTCCTTTTTTTCTCTGTTTCTCTGTCTTTCCTTCTCTTTTCTGGCTTTACGTTCTGACTGTACCATGCCTTGGCATTATTCACCCCTACAAGTACAACGCCTGTTCCCTTATTTCCTATACATCCTCTATCAGGCCTTTATCTCAACCACTCAGGGCTGTCAGAGCAGGAAAACCTCTTATCGGGCACTATGTAATGACACATTTAAACCCTATCAGTGGTTAACATGCTGCACCTCATTGGTCACATTTAAACCCTATCAGTGGTTAACATGCTGCACCTCGTTGGTGACATTTAAACCCTATCAGTGGTTAACATGCTGCACCTCATTGGTCACATTTAAACCCTATCAGTGGTTAATGCTGCACCTCGTTGGTCACATTTAAACCCTATCAGTGGTTAATATTCTGTACCTCGTTGGTGACATTTAAACCCTATCAGTGGTTAACATGCTGCACCTCGTTGGTGACATTTAAACCCTATCAGTGGTTAACATGCTGCACCTCCTTGGTCACATTTAACCCTATCAGTGGTTAACATTCTGCACCTCGTTGGTCACATTTAAACCCTATCAGTGGTTAACATGCTGCACCTCGATGGTCACATTTAAACCCTATCAGTGGTTAACATGCTGTACCTCGTTGGTCACATTTAAACCCTATCAGTGGTTAAGATGCTGTACCTCGTTGGTCACATTTAAACCCTATCATGGTTAACATGCTGCACCTCGTTGGTCACATTTAAGCCCTATCAGTGTTACATGCTGCACCTCGTTGGTCACATTTAAACCATCAGTGGTTAACATGCTGCACCTCGTTGGTGACATTTAAACCCTATCAGTGGTTAACATGCTGCACCTCGTTGGTCACATTTAAATCCTATCAATGGTTAACATGCTATACCTCGTTGGTCACATTTAAACCCTATCAGTGGTTAACATGCTGCACCTCGTTGGTGACATTTAAACCCTATCAGTGGTTAACATGCTGCACCTCGTTGGTCACATTTAAACCCTATCAGTGGTTAACATGCTGCACCTCGTTGGTGACATTTAAACCCTATCAGTGGTTAAGATGCTGCACCTCGTTGGTGACATTTAAACCCTATCAGTGGTTAACATGCTGTACCTCGTTGGTGACATTTAAACCCTATCAGTGGTTAACATGCTGCACCTCGTTGGTCACTGAAGCAGTTATAACATGCAGAATGAGATTGATATGTCCCTGGTGCATAAAACCTTTTCTCTGCTGCTGCTGTGTGTGTGTGTGTGTGGTGTGTGTGTGTTGTGTGTGTGTGTGTGTGTGTGTGTGTGTGTGTGGGTGTGTGTGTGTTGTGTGTGTGTAGTTCCGTCTGGTCGTGAAGACAGCTCTGAAACTGTACTGGTGTTTGTGGAGTACACTGAACCCAACACTGCCTGCTCATCCATGCTGTCAACACCGTGGACACCAAGAGAGGTAGGAGAGACCAGACCACTACCCTACACACACACATTGTAGACACCGTGGGAGGTAAGGTGTGTGTTTTTATTGAAAAAGACTGTAACTCTCTCCTCTAGTGGGGTTCAGTTACCTGCCTCTGTAAATCTCCACACTGTGTCCTCTCCAGTAGTGGGGGGAGGTGTGTGTGTCTCAACTCTGTCTAAGCCCATCACTCCTGTGGCTGTGTAAGGAGAGAGAACCAGATACCAGGACTCGGGTAAGACTGAGACGGTCCATGACCCTGTCTGACTGCAGCGCTGCCTCATGTTCACACACACACCACACACCACACCACACACACACACACACACACACACACCACACACCACACACCACCACACACCCACACCCCACCACACACACACAAACACAACTACTACCCTGGAAACTGTTCAGGACACTTGAGCTGCCTACAACTAGTCCAGTTTCAGCTTCTATTAGTCTAATATCACATGATCTACTCCTGATATCATTACAGTTTCAGCTTCTATTAGTCTAATATCACATTATCTACTCCTGATATCATTACAGTTTCAGCTTCTATTAGTCTAATATCACATGTCTACTCCTGATATCATTACTGTTTCAACTTCTAGTAGTCTAATATCACATGATGTACTCCTGATATCATTACAGTTTCAACTTCTATGTGTCTAATATCACATGATCTACTCCTGATATCAACTGTTTCAACTTCTATTAGTCTAATATCACATGATTTACTCCTGATATCATTACTGTTTCAGCTTCTAAGTCTAATATCACATGATCTACTCCTGATATCATTACAGTTTCAGCTTATATTAGTCTAATATCACATTATCTACTCCTGATATCATTACTGTTTCAACTTCTATTAGTCTAATATCACATGATTTACTCCTGATATCATTACTGTTTCAGCTTCTATTAGTCTAATATCAAATTATCTACTCCTGATATCATTACAGTTTCAGCTTATATTAGTCAATATCATATGATCTACTCCTGATATCATTACAGTTTCAGCTTCTATTAGTCTAATATCACATGATCTACTCCTGATATCATTACAGTTTCAGCTTCTATTAGTCTAATATCACATGATCTACTCCTGATATCATTACTGTTTCAACTTCTATTAGTCTAATATCACATGATTTACTCCTGATATATTACTGTTTCAGCTTCTATTAGTCTAATATCACATGATCTACTCCTGATATCATTACTGTTTCAGCTTCTATTAGTCTAATATCACATGATCTACTCCTGATATCATTACTGTTTCAGCTTCTATTAGTCTAATATCACATGATCTACTCCTGATATCATTACTGTTTCAGCTTCTATTAGTCTAATATCACATGATCTACTCCTGATATCATTACAGTTTCAGCTTCTATTAGTCTAATATCACATGATCTACTCCTGATATCATTACTGTTTCAGCTTCTATTAGTCTAATATCACATGATCTACTCCTGATATCATTACTGTTTCAGCTTCTATTAGTCTAATATCACATGATCTACTCCTGATATCATTACAGTTTCAGCTTCTATTAGTCTAATATCACATGATCTACTCCTGATATCATTACAGTTTCAGCTTCTATAGTCTAATATCACATGATCTACTCCTGATATCATTACTGTTTCAGCTTCTATTAGTCTAATATCACATGATCTACTCCTGATATCATTACAGTTTCAGCTTATATTAGTCTAATATCACATGATCTACTCCTGATATCATTACTGTTTCAGCTTCTATTAGTCTAATATCACATGATCTACTCCTGATATCATTACAGTTTCAGCTTATATTAGTCTAATATCACATGATCTACTCCTGATATCATTACAGTTTCAGCTTCTATTAGTCTAATATCACATGATCTACTCCTGATATCATTACAGTTTCAGCTTATATTAGTCTAATATCACATGATCTACTCCTGATATCATTACTGTTTCAGCTTCTATTAGTCTAATATCACATGATCTACTCCTGATATCATTACAGTTTCAGCTTATATTAGTCTAATATCACATGATCTACTCCTGAATATCATTACTGTTTCAGCTTCTATTAGTCTAATATCACATGATCTACTCCTGATATCATTACAGTTTCAGCTTCTATTAGTCTAATATCATATGATCTACTCCTGATATCATTACTGTTTCAGCTTCTATTAGTCTAATATCACATGATCTACTCCTGATATCATTACTGTTTCAGCTTCTATTAGTCTAATATCACATGATCTACTCCTGATATCATTACAGTTTCAGCTTCTATTAGTCTAATATCACATGATCTACTCCTGATATCATTACAGTTTCAGCTTCTCTTAGTCTAATATCACATGATCTACTCCTGATATCATTACAGTTTCAGCTTCTATTAGTCTAATATCACATGATCTACTCCTGATATCATTACAGTTCAGCTTCTATTAGTCTAATATCACATGATCTACTCCTGATATCATTACAGTTTCAGCTTCTATTAGTCTAATATCACATGATCTACTCCTGATATCATTACAGTTTCAGCTTCTATTAGTCTAATATCACATGATCTACTCCTGATATCATTACTGTTTCAGCTTCTATTAGTCTAATATCACATGATCTACTCCTGATATCCATATGGTTCTGTTCAAAGTGTATTTTCTCTATATATATGGTTTATTTGAATGCAGAGCATAGGTGGATTGTGGTACCTTTGGACCGACTGTGTGGTGCATGCTTTGTGGTGCAGGCTGTAAGCTGTGGTCCAATGCCATGGAGATTCTGGAGGAGAAGGATGGGGTGGACACAGAGCTGCTGGTGTATGCCATGACCCTCATCAACAAGGTCGGTCTCTCTTCATTCCTCTCTCTCTCTTCATCTCTTTTTCTCTCTCTCTCTCTCTACATATTTTTCTCTCTCTACATTTCACTCGCATCTCTTTGTCTTCTATTTCTTTCACTCTTTCTACATCTCTCTCTCTCGAATTACATCTATTTCTACATCTCTCTCTTTACAACTCTCTCTCTCTCTCTCTCTCTCCCAAATGATGAGATTTGTGTGTGTGTTTCAGACTCTAGCGGGCCTGCCTGACCAGGACTCATTCTATGACGTGGTGGACTGTTTGGAGGAGCAGGGCATGGAGGCCATGTCTCAGAGACACCGTAGCAGGAAGGGAACAGACCTGGACCTCATGGAGCAGTTTAACATCTACGAGGTACCTCCACCTCCTCGGCTTAGTGGAATTCACTTCCTGGCTTAGTCACTTAACTAGTTTGTTGTAGAAATACTACCAGAGCACTATAGGTACAAAACTTGGTCAAATATACAAATAAATACTTAACCAGCTTGATTTAGTTTGTCCTCAATGGGACTAATGGAATGGTCCTAAGTGTTGACCCATGTCTGCTTGGGACCTCATGTCCCTGCTAGTCTAACTGTTCCCTGTTGTGCCTCCAGACTACTCTGCGCCATGAGGACGGGGACGACGAGAGCCAGCCAACTACCGTGGGTCGGAAGAACCGGCGGCGTGCCAGCGTGGGGGGCACCAACGACCGGCGAGGCCTGGAGAGGAGACGCAGCCGGAGACACTCCCTCCAGAATGGGAGAGGAATCACCTCAGCCCTACTTCCCCCAGCAGCCCTCACTCTCACGGAGGACACAACGGTAGCTTCCTGCCCTTCGGAGGCCAGGGCATCGACGACGTCAGCGAAAGGTGAGTTGGAGCGGAGGAGAGTGGGTGATGGGTGGGGCAAACAGGAGAAGGGGAAAGGGAGAGGTAGAAAGTGTGAATGGGTTAAAGGGAGAAGCATATCCCTGCTTCTGTTATTAACTGAAACTTGCCAATATGATCTTAAATGGTCAGCTGAAGTGGTTCGGTTTATTTTTACTTCACTACCCAGAGAAGTCAGCTGTGAGGAATTGGAAAACACACAGATGATTCTGGATCCACGATACAGTTCAGAACAGGAAAGGGTTCGACTGCCAGTGTTGTATTACGTTATAGTCTGGGACAGATGTGTGTGTTCCAACCAGAGTCAATATGAATGAAGAACGTCATTATATAGTAATAAAAGAGAGACAGAGCACGGGCTGGCTGTTTCAAAGTGACGTTTAGATTCATCTTCAGACTGTCAACGTTTTGTGAGCTCGTGGAGCTGCTGAAGGAAATAGGAACCTTCTGTAAACAGTGATAGGAATTATTAGGAGTTATTATTCATTATTAGGAGTTATTATTGGTTATTAGGAGGTATTATTCATTATCAGGAGTTATTATTGGTTATTAGGAGTTATTATTAGTTATTACTGTGCTCGTGTCCCAAATGACACCCTATTACCTATGTAGTGCACTACTTTTGGCAGTAAAGGTACCATTTGGCGGTGTGTCCTATCTGTCACAAGTCATGTT
The DNA here is from genome assembly GCF_002021735.2 of Oncorhynchus kisutch. Taxonomy (NCBI): domain Eukaryota; kingdom Metazoa; phylum Chordata; class Actinopteri; order Salmoniformes; family Salmonidae; genus Oncorhynchus; species Oncorhynchus kisutch. The sequence continues at coordinate 2,454,426 of NW_022261979.1, read as the reverse complement.
TCCCTTTGAGGGAGTATTTGTTGAATTTCAACCAACACTGAAATAGTTTTACTTCAATAATGTTAATGTGTACACAACCACTAGGAATTCACGCTTAACTAAAGCAAAATAATAATGCCTATTGAAATGTAAATACTGCAACATCTCATTTACATAAGTATTCACACCCCTGGGTCAATACTTTGTAGAATCAACTTTGGATGCGATTTCAGCTGTGAGTCTTTCTGGGTAAGTCTCTAAGAGCTTTCCACACCTGGATTGTGTAACACTTGCCCATTATTCTATTCAAAATTCTTCAAGCTCTGTCAAATTGGTTGTTAATTATTGCTAGACAACAATTTCCAGGTCTTGCAATAGATTTTCAAACAGTTGTAAATCTAAACTGTAGCTGGGCCACTCAGGAGTATCCACTGTCTTCTTGCTAAGCAACTCCAATGTAGATTTGGCCTTGTGTTTTAGGTTATTGTCCTTCTGAAAGGTGAATTCATCTCCCAAGGTCTGGTGATCAGCAGACTGAACTAAGTTTTCCTCCATTCCATTTATTTGTTGTCCTAAAAAATGATTATAAGCATACCCATAACATGATGCAGCCACAATTATGCTTAAAAATATGGAGAGTGGTACAATATGTTGTATTAGGTTTGCCCTAAACATAAAACTTTGTATTCAGGACAAAAAGGGAATTGCTTTGCCACATTTTTTGCAGTATTACTTTAGTGCCTTGTTGTAAAAAGGATGCATGTTTTGGAATATTTTGATTCTGTACAGGCTTCCTTTTCACTCTTTCAATTAGGTTAGTATTGTGGAGTAACTACAATGTTGTTGATCCATCCTCATTTTCCTCCTATCACAGCCATTAAACTCTGTAAGTGTTTTAAAGTCGCCATTGGCCTCATACTTTGTAGTGACTGTGTGTATTGATACACCATCCAAAGTGTAATTAATAACCACCATGCTCAAAGGGATATTCAATGTCTGCTTTTTTATTTTGACCTATCGACCAATAGGTGCGAGGCATTGGAAAACCTCCCTGGTCTTTGTGGTTAAATAGGTTTTTCAAATGCACTGCTCTACTTAGGGACCTTACAGATAATTGTATGTGTGGGGTACAGAGATGAGGTAGTCATTCAAAACTCATGTTGAACACTATTATTGCACACAGAGCAACGTATTATGTGACTTGTTCAGCAAATCTTTACTCCTGAACTTATTTCAGCCATAACAAAGGGGTTGAATACTTATTGACTCAAGACATTTCAGCTTGTAATTTTTAATCAAATTGTTAAAAATAAAAAATATTCAACAAAATGTGGAAAAGGACAAGGGGTGGGAATACTTTCTGAAGGCACAATGTGATGGTTACCTTTCACCCTGCCACACACAGCATCATACTGTCCACCATTAGTAATGACACTTCTCTTTAACTAGCATTTCTGGTAGCATTTCTGGTAGCATTTCTGGTAGCATTTTTGGTAGCATTTCTGGTAGCATTTCTGGTAGCGCTCCAGTTCGGTTCTGCAGATAGTTCATTTGAACCCAGAGGGTTATATGATACTGACTCCCACCAGTCCAGTCCACCACACACAGGAAATTCAGACCGCCTTTGAAGATCAGTGTTTTCCATATCGGTAATGAAACACAGGCGGGTGGGTCAGAGGAAACCTGACAGCACAATGGCCCTAGAAAGACTCTCGTATGCAAATGATGTATGCGACAATCCTTTATCAATTAAAACCCTCCAGATATGACCACACAGTCACAGACTAGTCAATGGTTACTTCTCAAGTGACACCATTCTCCTACATTGTGCACTACTTTTGACCAAAGTCCATATGGCTCTGGTCAAAAGTAGTGCACTATATAGGGAATAGGGTGCCATTTGGGATATACACTATGATCACTGGTCCGGGGACCGTTACTGGTCCCTAAGATGTTACAGGCTGGTCCAGAGCTGCTGATGTGTGCCAGATGGTTAGCTGACATTGATTTAGTCAGTTCTCATGCTGTTTTGTAATGTTATCAAGCACTGTATGTAATGAATGAAATGAGGACATACTAACTAAAAGCTATGAACCTCTTTGAACTATACTGCCTTGTGTACACATTTTTACCTCCCTTGTCAGTTTTGACAGGGTGTGCTGTGTGTACTGCATTCTGTCTGTCACTTCTTTGTCTCTTTTTCTAGACAGTTTTCTACTGTATTTTGTTCATGTTGTCTGTTGCATTTCTCCTCCTTTTCCTCTTTCTACTCTTTCCCGTCTATTTTCTCCCTCCCCTCCCCTCCATCCATCCCTCCACCCCTCCTTTTCAGAGAGGAGGAAGAGGAGGAGGAGGAAGAGGAGGAGGAGGATGAGGAAGATGATGAGAGTCATGATATCACAGAGACCACTAGAAAGGTCTTCCACAGGTATTTCAGGAAAACAGGTTTTCCCCCAAATAGAACCTCTTCTTCCATATCTTTCGTTCAGTCTTGTCCTCCATCCATCTCTCCCTTCCTGGACGATGTATAGTGTTGTTAACAGTGTATGGGTGTGTCAAAAAAAGCATATCTGTTATTGGAAACGTGTAATGTATTCCCCTTGGCTACACCCCACCCCCTTTATCCTCCCCTTTGCTCTGTTACTCTGTTGTTTTAGCATGGCGCTCCTGCAGGCAGTAGAGGACTCCTCTAGCTTGTGTTCTCCTCTTCACTGTATGGTCAACCTCATCCCTGACGCCTCAGAGAGAGAGAGAGTGTGTGGTCGTGGCCAGCCCTATGGCCCCTGTGTCCACCCCCCCTAGAAACACTGGCTCTAACCCCCAGGTGGTCTCTCCCAGTCCCAGATCTACTTCCATAGCGCTTGGCTGGGGGAGACTGCCAGGCACTGCCCACCCTCTGGGCCAACAGCACAGCACCTCTTCCTCCCCCTCCTGCTCCTCCTCCCCCTCGAGGGGACATAGTCAGTCTTACCTCCAACCGCCCAAGCCCCTCCCACTCCTCTCTGATGTGGACCTGAGCCAGGTGTCTGCCTCTGCTGAGGCCGAGGAGTGTGTTGAGAGGGGCGTGGCCAGACAACAGCGCTACAGGTAGAGGTGCAGCAGCAACAGGAGCTCTACAGTTCACTTCTTCACCTCTGGCATTACATTCACTATGAAGGAATACCTCCCCAATTCTTAAATATACACTGTCATCCCTCAACACTGGTGTCTGTGTCTTCATGTCTACCTGGCTTGCTCCCTCACAATCCACTTGGCTGAGAAGCTGCCGTACTGAATGTCTTTTGTACAGGGGTATAGACATAGTGTTAATGTCTACCGTGTCAGACAGATTCTGTGTTGTCGAGTCATATTTGCTTTCCGTGGCCTACGAGGCACTTGTAGATGGTCTCCCTCATGCATGTTATGTATGCTTTAACTTGTGTCCAGTTGAACACATCTTTAGCTTGCCTCGCCATTCCTTTGACCTTTAAAGGCCCAGTGCAGTAAAACATTTGATTTTCCTGTGTTGTATATATATTTCCACACTATGAGGTTAGAATAATACTATGAAATTGTGAAAATAATGAAAATACCCTTTTAGTGTAAGAACTGATTTAAAAGACCGCCTGAAATCTCCGCCTCAGCCTGAAAGTTCTGGCCTGCCTGGTGACATCACCATGGTAGATGAGTTTCAGAAATGAAACAACACATGTACATTTAACCATTCGTTAGAAAAAATGACAATGAATAGTCTTGGCATTAGGGCTCTGCTCCTTCAGGCCAGCTCACTGCCAGAGACAAGCGACATGTGAAGAGGATGACATAAGTGCAGGTAGTGAGCACAGCATGCTGTACCAAATCCCCTGAAGAAAGACACACACAACCCACAGGTGGAGGCTGGGCTGGTGGTGGGATATCACAATCAGCAAGCATAGCGAGTAACAGCTAGTTACAGCAACAACGACAGCAAAAGACATGCATTCACGTGCCATCCAGCATCCAGGAAGCATGTGTACAACTGGTCAACTTAAATAGACCGAATGGAAGTAGAGTGTGAATCCAATTGGTGCAATATCTGCTGATGTTATCAGCTGATGTCACCACACTGGGGTTTCCTTTCTGAACCGGCTCCACAGACCAATAAGAGAGAGATTTACAAACCTCTCTGCCAATAACAGCTAGTTTTCAGTTTTCCCCTCCGTACTCCAACCACTCCCAGATAGTCCTAGCTAAATTCATGCTTGAGAAATGGCTCTTTCCTAAGAAGCTATTTTTGTTTCTTGTTGCCCATTTGAACTGAAAGAAAATCACTGTGAGGTACTTAATGTTTATCCAGAAATGATTTGATATTGAGATAGAAACTTCTGCATTGGGCCTTTTAAAGATAGTTTAACACCAGATGCCCAGTAGGCTGCTACATTTTCCTGTCCGCTGTGTTTTGTTTTATGTTGCTTCTATCATCCATCCCGGATGGCACGCATACACAGGGGGGAAAAGAAAGAGAAGAATTTCAACAAAGACGTATCATTTCCTTGACTGAGTCAGCTGGTAGATGTGCAACTCCAGTTGAGAACACTACGTTTTCCTGACATTTACTGCTCATCTGTCTTTCATTGTGGCGTTGCACCACAGTTAAACCCAGACATGCCTAGAAAATAAAATTCAAAAATGAAAATGCACCATAACTCACGTTTGAGTGTCTCTTAGATGTCTGTAATGTTGTGTGGAGCTGCAGCAACAGAGATAGGATGGAAAGTAGTGTTGCCATATTGTGAACAGACCAGGCCAGAAGTGCCTCAGTGTGTAGGCCTACAGTAGAACACTCCCTACCTCCTATCCCATATCATCCTAGTCTTAATGACCCACCAGGAAGTAGAGGTCTTTCAACTGTGGGCTTTATGGGAATTTAAAAAAGGTTTGATAGTTTTTAAAGAGTATGTAGAGTCCGTGTCGGTGGGGGGAGGGGCAGAAATATTCTCTTGCTTCTTGGAATCACCATGTATCTTGCTACAATCCTTCAGTCAATCGTTCTCCGGACTTCCGTTTTCTTTGTGTTTAACCCTTGCATGCTTCTTTCCTTCATTACAATTTGTACTTGACTGTCCCTCTCCTCTCTCTCTCCTCACTGTTTCCCTTCAGCAGCCAAACAGCTGTATTGTATACATCTAGAGCACCCGTTAGTGCTGGAAGGTAAGACTTAGCCACTGTGCTAACACTAGTCTTATAGGTAAGACTTAGCCACTGTGCTAACACTAGTCTTATAGGTAAGACTTAGCCACTGTGCTAACACTAGTCTTATAGGTAAGACTTAGCCACTGTGCTAACACTAGTCTTATAGGTAAGACTTAGCCACTGTGCTAACACTAGTCTTATAGGTAAGACTTAGCCACTGTGCTAACACTAGTCTTATAGGTAAGATTTAGCCACTGTGCTAACACTAGTCTTATAGGTAAGACTTAGCCACTGTGCTAACACTAGTCTTATAGGTAAGACTTAGCCACTGTGCTAACACTAGTCTTATAGGTAAGACTTAGCCTCTAGGTTAACACTAGTCTTATAGGTAAGACTTAGCCGCTAGGTTAACACTAGTCTTATAGGTAAGACTTAGCCACTGTGCTAACACTAGTCTTATAGGTAAGACTTAGCCACTGTGCTAACACTAGTCTTATAGGTAAGACTTAGCCACTGTGCTAACACTAGTCTTATAGGTAAGACTTAGCCACTGTGCTAACACTAGTCTTATAGGTAAGACATAGCCACTGTGCTAACACTAGTCTTATAGGTAAGACTTAGCCACTGTGCTAACACTAGTCTTATAGGTAAGACTTAGCCACTGTGCTAACACTAGTCTTATAGGTAAGACTTAGCCACTGTGCTAACACTAGTCTTATAGGTAAGACTTAGCCACTGTGCTAACACTAGTCTTATAGGTAAGACTTAGCCACTGTGCTAACACTAGTCTTATAGGTAAGACTTAGCCTCTAGGTTAACACTAGTCTTATAGGTAAGACTTAGCCGCTAGGTTAACACTAGTCTTATAGGTAAGACTTAGCCTCCAGGTTAACACTAGTCTTATAGTCTTATTGGTAAGACTTAGCCTCCAGGTTAATACTAGTCTTATAGTCTTATAGGTAAGACTTAGCCTCTAGGTTAACACTAGTCTTATAGGTAAGACTTAGTCTCTAGGTTAACACTAGTCTTATAGGTAAGACTTAGCCGCTAGGTTAACACTAGTCTTATAGGTAAGACTTAGCCTCCAGGTTAACACTAGTCTTATAGTCTTATTGGTAAGACTTAGCCTCCAGGTTAATACTAGTCTTATAGTCTTATAGGTAAGACTTAGCCTCTAGGTTAACACTAGTCTTATAGGTAAGACTTAGCCTCCAGGTTAACACTAGTCTTATAGGTAAGACTTAGCCTCCAGGTTAACACTAGTCTTATAGGTAAGACTTAGCCTCCAGGTTAACACTAGTCTTCTAGTCTTATAGGTAACTTAGCCACTAGGTTAAATACTAGTCTCGTAGGTAAGACTTAGCCTCCAGGTTAATACTAGTCTTATAGGTAAGACTTAGCCTCCAGGTTAACACTAGTCTTATAGTCTTATAGGTAAGACTTATCCTCCAGGTTAACACTAGTCTTATAGTCTTATAGGTAAGTTTTAGCCTCCAGGTTAATACTAGTCTTATAGGTAAGACTTAGCCTCCAGGTTCATACTATTCTTATAGTCTTATAGGTAAGACTTAGCCTCCAGGTTAACACTAGTCTTATAGGTAAGACTTAGCCTCCAGGTTAACACTAGTCTTATAGGTAAGACTTAGCCTCCAGGTTAACACTAGTCTTATAGTCTTATAGGTAAGACTTAGCCTCCAGGTTAACACTAGTCTTATACGTAAGACTTAGCCTCCAGGTTAATACTAGTCGTATAGTCTTATAGGTAAGACTTAGCCTCCAGGTTAACACTAGTCTTATAGGTAAGACTTAGCCTCCAGGTTAACACTAGTCTTATACTCTTATAGGTAAGACTTAGCCTCCAGGTTAACACTAGTCTTATAGTCTTATAGGTAAGACTTAGCCTCCAGGTTAATACTAGTCTTATAGGTAAGACTTAGCCTCCAGGTTCATACTATTCTTATAGTCTTATAGGTAAGACTTAGCCTCCAGGTTAACACTAGTCTTATAGGTAAGACTTAGCCTCCAGGTTAACACTAGTCTTATAGGTAAGACTTAGCCTCCAGGTTAACACTAGTCTTATAGTCTTATAGGTAAGACTTAGCCTCCAGGTTAACACTAGTCTTATACGTAAGACTTAGCCTCCAGGTTAATACTAGTCGTATAGTCTTATAGGTAAGACTTAGCCTCCAGGTTAACACTAGTCTTATAGGTAAGACTTAGCCTCCAGGTTAACACTAGTCTTATAGTCTTATAGGTAAGACTTAGCCTCCAGGTTAACACTAGTCTTATAGGTAAGACTTAGCCTCCAGGTTAACACTAGTCTTATAGGTAAGACTTAGCCTCCAGGTTAACACTAGTCTTATAGGTAAGACTTAGCCTCCAGGTTAACACTAGTCTTATAGGTAAGACTTAGCCTCCAGGTTAACACTAGTCTTATAGGTAAGACTTAGCCTCCAGGTTAACACTAGTCTTCTAGTCTTATAGGTAACTTAGCCACTAGGTTAAATACTAGTCTCGTAGGTAAGACTTAGCCTCCAGGTTAATACTAGTCTTATAGGTAAGACTTAGCCTCCAGGTTAACACTAGTCTTATAGTCTTATAGGTAAGACTTAGCCTCCAGGTTAACACTAGTCTTATAGTCTTATAGGTAAGACTTAGCCTCCAGGTTAACACTAGTCTTATAGGTAAGACTTAGCCTCCAGGTTAACACTAGTCTTATAGTCTTATAGGTAAGTTTTAGCCTCCAGGTTAATACTAGTCTTATAGGTAAGACTTAGCCTCCAGGTTCATACTATTCTTATAGTCTTATAGGTAAGACTTAGCCTCCAGGTTAACACTAGTCTTATAGGTAAGACTTAGCCTCCAGGTTAACACTAGTCTTATAGGTAAGACTTAGCCTCCAGGTTAACACTAGTCTTATAGTCTTATAGGTAAGACTTAGCCTCCAGGTTAACACTAGTCTTATACGTAAGACTTAGCCTCCAGGTTAATACTAGTCGTATAGTCTTATAGGTAAGACTTAGCCTCCAGGTTAACACTAGTCTTATAGGTAAGACTTAGCCTCCAGGTTAACACTAGTCTTATAGTCTTATAGGTAAGACTTAGCCTCCAGGTTAACACTAGTCTTATAGGTAAGACTTAGCCTCCAGGTTAACACTAGTCTTATAGGTAAGACTTAGCCTCCAGGTTAACACTAGTCTTATAGGTAAGACTTAGCCTCCAGGTTAACACTAGTCTTCTAGTCTTATAGGTAGGACCTAGCCTCTGCTATCTTAGGGCATCTATTTAGATACTGTACACTCAGGGGGGGTTGAGGGGAATTCGGTTCCCTTTAGTGAAACAAATTCTACATGAAACTAATTTCTACATTTCTAAATGCTATTTTTAGCTGAATTCCTAGTGATTCGACAGTGGTGACCTGGACACCCTGGAGATTTAAATGATGCGTCAGTGCTTTCCAACTGTATCAAACACACCATGACATGGCAGTGAACCCTGCTGCTGCATGCTGGGTACCTCTTGGAATGCAACGCTCCCTGCTTCACTATCTCATTCAACAGAGCCATTAAGAAGCACCTTAAAAAGCAGCAGGGTTGTTTAGAGGTCAGCTCTGCTCTTGAGTACAGTCATTTCCTCCCTTAAGTTGAATCCCACTCAAGTCCCGTTGCTCTTGGCTGTGTGCTTGTCTTGGGTGTCTGGCGACTGCCTTTCAGGACCTCCACAGGCAGAGGCAGTGTCCCAAAGCATACCCTATCCCTTATACTTCATGTTTAAAAACATATAGCCAGGCAAGAACAAATTCTTATTTACAATGACAGCCAACCGGGGAACAGTGGGTTAACTCAGGGGCAGAACGGCAGATTTTTACCTTGTGATCCAGCAACCTTTCGGGTTACTGGTCCAACACTCTAGGATACCTGCCGCCCCGTATATAGTGCAATACCTTTGACCAGAGCCCATAGTGCACTATTTGATGTATTTTACCTTTATTTAACCAGGCAAGTCAGTTAAGAACAAATTCTTATTTTCAATGACGGCCTAGGAACAGTGGGTTAACTGCCTGTTCAGGGGCAGAACGACAGATTTGTACCTTGTAAGCTCGGGGGTTTGAACTTGCAACCTTCCGGTTACTAGTCCAACGCTCTAACCACTAGGCTACCCCGCCGCCCCACTATATTGGGAATAGGGTGCCATTTGAGACACACATCCTTAGTGTTGGGAATTCTAACCGTGATTAACAATGTCTCCTCCTCCTGTTGTTTCCAGCCGACACATAGGCCACGTCATGGCGCTCCCTGGCAGGTCCCAGGGTGTAGCCAGCGCCAGCGCCCCCACCACCCCTGTACACCGCTCCCAGGGTGTTGCCAGCGCCCCCACCACCCCTGTACACCGCACCTTTGCCACCTCAGGGGCACCACAGCTGGACTCCAAGTCTGACAGGTCAGCACTCAACCAATCAATGAATCAATCAATGAAACAAGCCACCTCTGTGTATGAGTTCCAGATGAGTTAAATATTATTTATTTTCTTTCAAATAATTTAGGTGCGCTTGTTTTAGCTTGCCCAGCATAGTAGGACCAATGGAATAGTAATATGGTCTTCCTCTGTTGGGTTACCCAGACCTTCTCTGGGGAGCTTGTTGTCCTCCTCCTACAGACAACACCAGGAGTCTCTGACTGCAGAGAGAGAGAGGAGGAGACAAGAGAGGGAGGAACGACTGCAGAAAATCGAGAGGGAGGAGAGGACCCGCTTCAAGTGAGTCCCAACCTGCATCACATCACACTACTCATAGATGGAATTGTCCTTTTGACGTTTACATTGCAGTTCAGTTTCCTCATTAAAAGTCCCAAACCAATTCACCAGAATCAAACACAGAACTACTTTGTCCACAGCTTTATACACTTATCTGTAAGGTGACCGGCTGGAGTGATGAGTGATGGAGTTTTGTCTGGGATGAATAAGAGTCTGAGCTTTGTTCCACAATATATCAGATGAGTTGGAGATGTTTAGAAACTGGACATACTTGTCTGTCTGTCTGTTTATTATGGTCATCAGTCAGGGACATGCTGTGAGTCTAAGGAGGAGATACATGGTCTGCATCCCAAATGGAGCTCTACTGGGTCATAGGTCTCTGGTCAAAAGTAGGGCACTTATTATGGGATAGGGTGCAATTTGGGGTGCAGCCATGGATATGTTGGTTCGGCAGAAAACAAAGTCCTGCTGGCCTGCCTTTTACTTGTTTTCTATGGCCATATAAAGACCTGGATGTCAGACAGCCCTGGAAAGCTCTTCTGGTCTGTGTGTCTCTGTCATGTCAGACTATTTCTCTCCCACAGTATCTACAACTATTCACATTGTCCCATTGGTTAACTAAGGATGTCTTTTAAAAAGGTACTATAGAATGTGAATGAAAACAAATATGAATTGATATGCACAATAAGATATAGATCTCACATTCTTTTCACATACTGTCTCTCCCTCTCTCTCTCTCTTTCTCTCTTTCTCTCTCACACTCACTTACTTGGAACATTATCAGTCGGGATTACATGGACAAGAGGGAAGAGACAAGACAGGCCAGAGAAGAGAGGTATGTTGTCTACTTTCATTTCTAATATACAAATAGACACAGTGCTCTCTAGCAATGTGGATTCTAGAATCATTCAGATAGACACAGTGCTTTATATCAATTAAGATTCTAGAATCATTCAGATAGACACAGTGTTTATATCAATTAAGATTCTAGAGTCATTCAGATAGACACTGTGCTTTATATCAATTAAGATTCTAGAATCATTCAGATAGACACAGTGCTTTATATCAATTAAGATTCTAGAATCATTCAGATAGACACAGTGCTTTATATCAATTAAGATTCTAGAATCATTCAGATAGACACAGTGCTTTATATCAATTAAGATTCTAGAGTCATTCAGATAGACACTGTGCTTTATATCAATGTAGATTCTAGAATCATTCAGATAGACACTGTGCTCTATATAAATGTAGATTCTAGAATCATTCAGATAGACACAGTGCTTTATATCAATTAAGATTCTAGAATCATTCAGATAGACACAGTGTTTATATCAATTAAAATTCTAGAATCATCCAGATAGACACTGTGCTCTATAAATGTAGATTCTAGAATCATTCAGATAGACACAGTGCTTTATATCAATTAAGATTCTAGAATCATTCAGATAGACACTGTGCTCTATATAAATCTAGATTCTAGAATCATTCAGATAGACACTGCTCTATATCAATGTAGATTATAGAATCATTCAGCTAAACACAGTGCTCTCTAGCAATGTAGATTATAGAATCATTCAGATAGACACTGTGCTCTATATAAATGTAGATTCTAGAATCATTCAGATAGACACTGTACTCTATATCAATGTAGATTATAGAATCATTCAGATAGACACTGTGCTCTATATAAATGTAGATTCTAGAATCATTCAGATAGACACTGTACTCTATATCAATGTAGATTATAGAATCATTCAGATAGACACTGTGCTCTATATAAATGTAGATTCTAGAATCATTCAGATAGACACTGTACTCTATATCAATGTAGATTCTAGAATCATTCAGATAGACACTGTTCTCTATTTCAATCTAGATCCTAGAATCATTCTCCTGTAATAAGTACAACATAAAGACTCTGACATGAGGGAGTAATATGCCTTGAAACCTTTTTGAGGAGAATTGTTAGCAGATGTAGAACAAGTCAGGCTCAGCCTCTGGGCTGAAATATAGGTGTCAGGCCCCCTCTAAACCTGCTGCTGTGCATTAAGACATCTACAACTGAATGGGACGAGGGGTGGAATTGGCTTTAAGTCATGGATACGGTCCAGATAAGGTAGACTATGCATGTGTAATGTACCACCTTCCAGACATATGTATGATCAGTGTTATTTAAAACAGGAATCCTAGGTTATGTGTGTGACGTCTAAATCAAGATGAAACACTGTTATCAGACCCATCTGTGGAGAAGTCGCTGTAGGATACTGTAGGTATCTTCAACATTTATGTGTCAATTAAGCACCTAGCGAAATCCGAGAAGCATCACAGAGTCCTAGACATTTGGCCACTGTTTCAGAAAAGGAAGTGTGAGGGAACTGAATACAGTATATTACTGGGTGGCAGTAGCCTCGAGGTTAGAGAAATCTTCTCCTACCCCCATGAGATTGATATGATATAACAATAGACCTAAACAGGTGAAGTAAAGTCATTTTTGAAGAATATTCTGGGACTCCCTCTTCCAGATATAAGTGCATTGAGAGGCTCGCAGCAGAGGAGTATGAGAAAGAGAGAGAGCGCGCGAGAGCGCCACCTAGGGGGCGCACAGAGATCACCCTGAGCCTGAGCCCCACCCCCTCCAGTCGCTCCGCCTCCCCCCGCTGTGCCACGCCCTCCTCCATCGCCTCTCCGGAAGACGCTGGCACCATTCCATCCCAGACATCCCAGACGCAGGGTAAATAACCTTTTCCAAGCGTTTAACCAACATTAAAGCTCCCATCTCAGATTCAGAGTAACATAACGTTCTCCAAACATTTGTTTGGGTCAAACATTTGTTCCCTGGGTCTGAATTAACACAAGGAGGGTGATTCACTCACACTTTGGAATTAGAGTCAGCTGCACTAATGATGGCTGTATGTTGTCTGTTGGGGGGAAAAATCATCAGGACTTGATAAGAAAAGGATTTCATTCTTGTTTTTCTGTGTGCTTCAGAATGAGGTGTCTGTAAGTGTATGTTGCTAAATCCCAAATATGTTCTGGGATGGGATGGACATTACTTTAGCTGCCTGTGGGAAAATGCTTTGCATGATAGTTTGAAATGTAGTGAGTGGCTAGCTTTTAGGTCCCAGGCATACCCCAGTGATTTGTATGTGATTGTAGTGTGGTTTTGGCTGTGGTAGCGCCAGCCGCTAGGGCGTGGAACTCTTAATATGGGGTTCCATTCACATTCTACAGTAGGAGCCAGGAAGAGGTGTGGTGGACTGTGGACTACAGCACTGACCATAGAGGGACAAGCCTTTCAATAACTCACAGACTCTGTTATGATGATACATGAATGAATATCATGAGAACTAGATGTTGCTAGTCTGGGGTGGTTATTCTAACCCACCAAAATGGGATAATGGGATCAAAGGAGAGGTCGAATCTAATTTCTAAACACGTTGTCATCATAGCTGTTAATTCATTTCCTGTAACATTCAATGAAGTACGAATTGACATGCTTAACGACTTGTGCTCCAGACCAAAATCTAGACAATTTATCATTTTAATGAATTAAATGTCACAGAGAAATGTTATGGTATTTACATTATAAACAAGATTATTTAAAAATGATATCAGACAATATTGAAAAGGCACAGAATGGAAACCCTTACAGGAGCATTCTGTTTTGTTTGGTCCTGTTTTCTCTACCAGGAAGTGAAGTAGACGTAGAGCCAAGCCGTGACCTTCAGACTAGAACTACAAGTCCAGCGCCAGAGTTAATAGTATCAGGACCTTCTCCAGAACCCACAGAGCCCTCCTCCCAAACCCCCTCCCAAACTCCCCCGGCGCCAGCCGAGGAGCAGGCAGAGACAGAGACGCAGACAGAGAAGCAGGAAGTAGCTGAAGTTGAGTCCAAGCAGGAAGTACTAGAGCTAGTGGAGTTAGTGGTAGATGAACAGACACAGAGTAAAGAGCAAGAAGAACGTGAGGAGGAGGAGGAGGAGGGTAAGGAGGAAGAGAGACAGTCAGGGAATGAGGTAGAGGGAGAAAAGAAGGTAGAAGAGGAGGTAGAGGTAGAGGGAGAAGAGGTGGAGATAGAAGATGTAGAAGTGGTAGAGATGGAGGGAGAGAGGGGGCAGGCTGCGTCGGAGGAGAGGGAGGTGGAGGAGAGGCTGGTCCTCCTCAGTGAGAAGGAGAGGCAGAACGAGGAAGTGAATGAGAAGGACAACTGTTCTGCCTCCAGTATCTCCTCAGCCAGTAGCACTCTGGAGAGAGAGGAGAGGGAGGAGAAAGTCAACAGCAACCTTGAACCAGGTACCAGCTGCCCATCAGAAGGAAATGCAGACTTTAGGACACTTGGCCTTTTATGACTTAACATATGGCTTGTGATTTGTGCCCATACTGTAAATGGAACACTTGCTAATCTTCCGTATGCTGTACATCAGTAGGCAGACATTGAAGTTCAACTCATGTCAGAACATTTCATTCCGCCCATATTCTCATTTAGTTTCTGATATACAGATCTGCTCTCTATTCTATTCTGAAGGCTAGTAATCCATTCCACCCTTCCTCCTTGTGTTTGTCCACCTCTAGGCCAGTGCATTAAGGAGGAAGACGTGAACGGACAGTGCAGCAAGATCCTCAACAGCAAGCGCTTCATGCTGGACATGCTCTATGCCCAGAACAAAACCGCTGCCGACGAGGACGAAGAGAAGGCGGGAGAGACGGAACAGACGGAGAAATGCAAAGAGGGGATGGAGACGTCATCGCTAGAGGGTCAGGAGGGGTCGTCGGTGGCCAGCTTAGCCAGTCGTATCTCTACACTGGAGGCCAGCAGGCAGGCCTGCGAAGAGAACGTGATGAAGATGGAGGTGCAACACCTGGAGAACCAGGGGAGCGTCAGGGCCGTGGCCGAGAAATTTGGAGACCTTGTTAAAAGCCTTGTGTCGCCTCACGAGCTGGAGTCATTGGAGAAGCAGCAGCAGGGGCAGCTTCAACCTGATAAAGACAAAGCTCCTCCGGCCCCGTCCTCCTCTCCCCTACCTCCTAAGAAGGAGTCAGATTATATCTGGGACCAGCTGATGGCAGCCCCCAGGGAGCTGCGGATAAAAGAGATGGACTTTACAGACCTGGCAGACGAGGATGATCTGGACATCCTAGACGTGGACAGTGTGCTGATGGGCTCCAGTGACCTAATGATCCCTCCCCCTCCTCCCTGTCTCTCCACCCTGCCCCCTCCCCCTCCCCTGGGCCTGTTCGGCTGCCCCCCGCCCCCTCCTGTCCCTGGCATGATGCCCCCTCCCCCGCCCTTCATGCCCCCCGGACCCGCCCAGCCCTACCCGGGGTCCCCCCAGCTGAGCCGAGGGACAGGGGAGCCCCCTCTGTTCCAAAAGAAGAAGAAGACTATCCGTCTCTTCTGGAACGAGGTAAGGCCCATGGACGGCCAGTACAGGAACCACAAGCGTTGTAGAGAGTCTCTCTGGTCCAAACTGGAGCCGGTCAAAGTGGACACGTCCAAGCTGGAACACCTGTTTGAAACCAAGTCCAAGGAGCTGCCTGTTACCAAGGTACCTTTGTTGACTGGTTTGGTTATTTATACGTATAGGAAATGTATGTGGGTTTTCTCAAGAAATTCATTTGTGAAATGATGTCACCTAAAGCATTTAGGGGCGGGTTCCCGGACACAGATTAAGACTAGTCCAGGAAACAGCCCCATAGATGTTTCCAACTTGTCCTCTTCCTCCAGAGCACATAGGTTTAGACATCAGGTGTGGATCTACTAACTACACCTTCTGTTCTGTATACACTCAGCAGAACAGCACTAACCAGCTTCACTGTATTGGTAAAGACTGACCTGCATGTTGTCTGTTCTGTATACACTCAGCAGAACAGCACTAACCAGCTTCACCGTGGTGGTAAAGACTGACCTGCATGTTGTCTGTTCTGTATACACTCAGCAGAACAGCACTAACCAGCTTCACCGTGGTGGTAAAGACCGACCTGCATGTTGTCTGTTCTGTATACACTCAGCAGAACAGCACTAACCAGCTTCACCGTGGTGGTAAAGACTGACCTGCATGTTGTCTGTTCTGTATACACTCAGCAGAACAGCACTAACCAGCTTCACCGTGGTGGTAAAGACTGACCTTCATGTTGTCTGTTCTGTATACACTCAGCAGAACAGCACTAACCAGCTTCACCGTGGTGGTAAAGACTGACCTGCATGTTGTCTGTTCTGTATACACTCAGCAGAACAGCACTAACCAGCTTCACCGTGGTGGTAAAGACTGACCTGCATGTTGTCTGTTCTGTATACACTCAGCAGAACAGCACTAACCAGCTTCACCGTGGTGGTAAAGACTGACCTGCATGTTGTCTGTTCTGTATACACTCAGCAGAACAGCACTAACCAGCTTCACCGTGGTGGTAAAGACTGACCTGCATGTTGTCTGTTCTGTATACACTCAGCAGAACAGCACTAACCAGCTTCACCGTGGTGGTAAAGACTGACCTGCATGTTGTCTGTTCTGTATACACTCAGCAGAACAGCACTAACCAGCTTCACCGTGGTGGTAAAGACTGACCTGCATGTTGTCTGTTCTGTATACACTCAGCAGAACAGCACTAACCAGCTTCACCGTGGTGGTAAAGACTGACCTGCATGTTGTCTGTTCTGTATACACTCAGCAGAACAGCACTAACCAGCTTCACCGTGGTGGTAAAGACTGACCTGCATGTTGTCTGTTCTGGTTGGATTCTCAAAGCTGATAGAGGAAACTATGTTTTCTCTTCATAATTAGTTTCTTTCTGTGTTTGTGTTTTGGTTTTGTCCGTTGAGCCTGTTGAGCTGGAGCCCCGTGTTCATGCTTCAGGCTTCATTCATCCACAGCATCAAAAGTAGTGCCATTTATAGGGAATAGGGTGCCATTTATAGGGAATAGGGTGCCATTTATAGGGAATAGGGTGCCATTTATAGGGAATAGGGCATTAGGGACAGGGTGCCATTCGGGGCGTAACCCTGCTGTCCATGGTGACGTTCTGACTACGTCCCGCACCACACTGTCTCCTGCTTCAAACTATTGAAGAATGCTGTGCAGGATTTAAACCAGATTGTCTTAAATGTACTGTAGGTCAACCGTGTCGTCCCGACCTGCTAGTAGACAGAATGATGGAATGTGATGGATTCCTTCTAGTATCTTGTCAACATCATCAAAGGTGCAGCCTGTCTTCTATAAAGTTTTCTCCATCACTTTAACTCGACTGACTCTGAGATGGTCCAAAACTGAAAGCAGGAGGGATATATAGAAATATAGCTGTAGCTAGATATAGTGTAGAGAGGCCCACTGCACAGGGAGGTCAGATCTACTATAAAAGGTCATGTACAGTATTACAGTCACACAGTTTTGGTCCCTGGCCCTGAGACACTCTAGTTCTGAACGTTTCAACATTTGATGTCACCGTCGTTTGTTAATGATGTATTTTGATGTTGAAAGCTTTATGGAATCCCTGGACTGATTTTATGTATAATACATTTGCAAAAATGTCTACAAACCTGTTTTCGCTTTGTCATTATGGGGTTTTCTGTGTAGATTGATGAGGATTTTTTAAATTTAATGCATTTTAGAATAAGGCTGTAATGTAATAAAATGTGGCAAAAGGGAAGGGGTCTGAATACCTTTCTGAATGCCCTGTATAGTATAATACCAGTACTTTATTGTTGTTCATTTAATGTCCTGTTTCTGTGTATCTCTACTCAGAAAACAGCAGTGGATGGGAAACGACAAGAGATTATTGTCCTGGACTCCAAACGGAGCAATGCCATCAACATCGGGCTGACCGTCCTCCCCCCTCCCCGCACCATCAAGACAGCCATCCTCAACTTCGACGAGTACGCTTTGAACAAGGAGGGGATCGAGGTAAGCTGCATGTGACATGGTATATTGAAATGGGCTATTATGATTATATATCCTAGTCGTTATCGATGTGTATCTCTAGCAAAGTCACCGTAGCCATTATCTCTTGAGTGTGAATCTGTGATGTCTAGTAATCTCAATGAAAGCATGTTGGAAAAACATGTGTCTGTGTATCTGTACAGTCAATACTGAAAACACTGCTTATTTCTGACCTGCCTAACAAACAAGTCATTTACTTCAACTGAGTCCAAAATAAACTTGGTTTCACTTAAAACCTGCACACAAAAAGACATATGTTTCCAATGTATTTCCACAACCAACTTTTCACTCCAAAAAAATGTATGTTTTCAATGAGTTGGGACTGGCTGTGGTCAGTGTGGACATGTCATGTGGTTTCTCAGCTGGAAGCCTGGAATCTTAGCTTATCTCATATAATTAATTATTGGTACGTACCATTAAAAGTTAGCTACACATGCATATTTTAAGATGGTTTCCTAACCATAATATAGACCTTTGGAGGACTTCAGATGGTGTAAATAATGATTAACGTTGCATCTCCTG